>NW_027009593.1:25000-42950 GCF_036934945.1 Oncorhynchus masou masou | reverse complement strand
ATATGCTCAGACAGTCATGAGATGTTCAACCCTAACCTTTACCATTAAAGGGGAAGGGCAAACAAATGTTCCTAGGTCAGTGTCTAGGAACAAATTAACCCATATATGCTCAGACAGTCATGAGATGTTCAACCCTAACCTATACCATTAAAAGGAGGAAACATAAGTGTTACTACACTCCACAGAATGCTGGATTAAAAACAACCCAATTTGGGGGTTTTTGGTAACCCAGTGATGGGTTCATTTTGGACAAAACACAAGTTGGGTTGTTGGGATTACCCAAACATGGGTTAATTTAACCATCGGTTGGGTATTTGTTACTCTCAATGATGGGTTGACCTCGTAACTGGTTAATTTTGAATGTAATCCTTAGGTTAATTTCAGGATACGTGGCTTTCAGCTCGATCTTTATTGGCCACCCGTGAGAGTAGATGTCATTCATGCTCAACATGTTAAGTTTACAAACTGTAAATCCAAATGTTCCTTCTTTTTGTTGTTGTTGTATTTGACACTTCTATAATATTAAGATGCACTGTTCCTAGGTCTGTGTCTAGGGACAACGTAACCCATATATTCTCTGACAGGAGTTTCTCAACCCCAAGTTATAACAGTAAATGGTAAAAACACCAAACTGTTCCTCGGTCAGTATCTAGGGACAACTTAACCCATTAAACACCAAACTGTTCCTAGGTCAGCATCTAGGGACAACTTAACCCATTAAACACCAAACTGTTCCTAGGTCAGTATCTAGGGACAACTTAACCCATTAAAAATCTAACTGTTCCTAGGTCAGCATCTAGGGACAACTTAACCCATTAAAAATCTAACTGTTCCTAGGACAACTTAACTCATTAAACACCAAACTGTTCCTAGGACAACTTAACCCATTAAACATCAAACTGTTCCTAGGTCAGCATCTAGGGACAACTTAACCCTTTCTCTACTCCAGTCTAAAGACATGTCATGTCACAATGCATCTGAGGCCAGGACCCAATGACTCCCCCAGCCAGTCTGAGTGGTGTCATAGTGCATCTGAGGCCAGGACCCTAATTACACTGTCTGAACCCCCCCCCAGCCAGTCTGAGTGGTGTCATAGTGCATCTGAGGCCAGGTCCCTAATTACACTGTCTGACCCCCCCACCCGCCCCAACAGTAGCCAGCCACACTCTTGTCTCCATTCTTCGCTCTGCTGACTATAGCGGTAGCTAATTAGGTCATTGTATCATCCAAGTGCGTATCCAGGTATTATTCAAGTTGTTATGATGCAACTCATAGAAATAACATATTTTTTCTCTCGAGCATAAAGACATATGTGATCATATGATAAAAAAAAATGCATTGTGTGATGTGATTTTAAACCATGTCTAAGGACTGAAGAAGTGACATTAGTTCCCTAAACTATTACATAGACTTTAACTCAACAGGCTTAAAACCCAGGCAGTCACATAAATACATCAAAGTCAGAAGCCCAATTATAAAGTGGATAACTAACCTAACTGTTAAACCAGACATCTGAATATATATCTGCATCCCCGAATTGAAATAATGAGGTCGGATATACCCAGCCGTCCTTATGAGAGATCTAAAATACTCTGTCAAGTGTGAAGACAGAGATCCTCTAAAACTAGGCAATATATCTCACTCTCCGCGTCCCAGATAGCACCCAGATAGCACCCTATTCCCTATCTAGTGCACAGGAAATAGTGCATTGCACTCTTAGAAAGAAAGGTACTAAGTAGAAGCGTACTTGGTGCTGGGTAGGGTTCTGCATAGAACCCCCTGTATATGGTTATACTCAGAATCCTCTTTGAAGGGTTCTACTGAGAACCGTTTTTATCTTTGAAGGGTTCTACTGAGAACCATTTTGTCTTTGAAGGGTTCTACTGAGAACCATTTTGTCTTTGAAGGGTTCTACTGAGAACCATTTTATCTTTGAAGGGTTCTACTGAGAACCATTTTGTCTTTGAAGGGTTCTACTGAGAGGTATTTTATTTTTGAAGGGTTCTACTGAGAACCATTTCATCTTTGAAGGGTTCTACTGAGAACCATTTTATCTTTGAAGGGTTCTACTGAGAACCATTTCATCTTTGAAGGGTTCTACTGAGAACCATTTTATCTTTGAAGGGTTCTACTGAGAACCATTTTGTCTTTGAAGGGTTCTACTGAGAACCATTTTGTCTTTGAAGGGTTCTACTGAGAACCATTTTGTCTTTGAAGGGTTCTACTGAGAACCATTTTATCTTTGAAGGGTTCTTCCTAGAACCCTCTGAACATTTCCACCAGCTTTATTATCGTTTAAAATGTCATTATTTATGACAATCCATTGCGTAATATATCACAAGGCCTTTATTTTGAGGGCCTAGTTATATCGTAACACAGTGGTGTTGGGAAACTCCTCGTTTACAGGCCACATCAGACCTGCACTCAATTTACGCTGGTTTGCAAAGTGATGTTTAATTCCTATTGGAATCCAGCCAGAGTTAGAACATCTAACAAGTGGATTTTTTTTTAAATCACCCACAACCTCCATTCAGAATGACTGCCAGGGTGAGGAAGAGATACGGAGACTACCTCAGTCGTCTAAACTGGAACAACCAACTCAGCAACTGGTGGAATAAGTCCAACTACAAACAGATTGGATTAGTTTAGAAAAAACGTATGCTATTTATCTTTTGTGTAGCATAAATCAGCCAATCAGTGTACCTTCACAAAGTATTCATATCCCGTGACTTATTCCACATGTTGTTGTGTTACAACTTATTCCACATGTTGTTGTGTTACAACTTATTCCACATGTTGTTGTGTTACAACTTATTCCACATGTTGTTGTGTTACAACTTATTCCACACGTTGTTGTGTTACAACTTATTCCACACGTTGTTGTGTTACAACTTATTCCACATGTTGTTGTGTTACAACTTATTCCACACGTTGTTGTGTTACAACTTATTCCACACGTTGTTGTGTTGCAACTTATTCCACATGTTGTTGTGTTACAACTTATTCCACATGTTGTTGTGTTACAACTTATTCCACACGTTGTTACAAGACCATGGTGCTTGCCTACGGAGCTGTGAGGGGAACGGCACCGCAGTACCTCCAGGCTCTGATCAGGCCCTACACCCAAGCAAGGGCACTGCGTTCATCCACCTCTGGCCTGCTCGCCCTCCCTACATTTGAGGAAGTACAGTTCCCGCTCAGCCCAGTCAAAACTGTTCGCGCTCTGGCCCCCAAATGGTGGAACAAACTCCCTCACGACGCCAGGACAGCGGAGTCAATCACCACCTTCCGGAGACACCTGAAACCCCACCTCTTCAAGGAATTTAGATAGACAAGTAATCCTTCTCACTTTCTTTAATGACTTAGATGCACTATTGTAAAGTGGCTGTTCCACTGGATGTCAGAAGGTGAATTCACCACTTGTAAGTCGCTCTGACAAGAGCCTGCTAAATGACTTAAATGTAAATGTAATGTAAATGTTGTGTTACAACTTATTCCACACGTTGTTGTGTTACAACTTATTCCACACGTTGTTGTGTTACAACTTATTCCACACGTTGTTGTGTTACAACTTATTCCACACGTTGTTGTGTTACAACTTATTCCACATGTTGTTGTGTTACAACTTATTCCACATGTTGTTGTGTTACAACTTATTCCACATTACATTTACATTTACATTTAAGTCATTTAGCAGACACTCTTATCCAGAGCGACTTACAAATTGGTGAATTCACCTTCTGACATCCAGTGGAACAGCCACTTTACAATAGTGCATCTAAATCATTTAAGGGTGAGAAGGATTACTTATCCTATCCTAGGTATTGATATGTTGTTGTGTTACAACTTATTCCACACGTTGTTGTGTTACAACTTATTCCACATGTTGTTGTGTTACAGCCTGAATTCAAAATGGATAAAAAATGTTTCTACCCATCTACACACAACATCCCATAACGACAAAGTGAAAACATGTTTTTAGATATATATTTTTTTAGAAATGTACTGAAAAATAAATACAGATATCTGATTTACATAAGTATTCACACCCTGAGAAAATACTTTTAGAAGCAGCGTTGGTGGTGATTACAGTTTTGAGTCATCTTGGGTATGTCTATATCAGCTTTGTACATCTGGATTTAGGGATTTTCTACCAATCTTCCTTTCAGATTTTCTCAAGCTCTGTTGTTAGATGGGGAGCGGCGGTGAACAGCAATCTTCAAGTCTTTCCACATATTTTCAATGGGATTCAAGTCTGGGCTATGGCTGAGCCACTCAAGGACTTTCACATTATTGTTCTGCTCCAGTGACTCTTGGGGGTCATTGTCCTGTTGGAATGCACATCTGCACCCCCAACCTGTCATTTGCCCTGAAAAAAACAGGCACAGGTCATCACTCTTATAACCCCATCCCTACCGTGAAGCCTGTGCCGCTGAACAGCATCCCCATAACATGATGCTGCCGCCACCACCATGCTTCACGGTGGGGATGGTGTTGTAAGGCTGACCTGTGCCTGGTTTTCTGCGGACATAACGCTTTGCATTTCAGGCCACAGATCGTTTCTTTCTAAATCCTAAACAATCAAGTTGTGGTGGATGATCAAAGGATTTTAGATGCACCTGAGCCCATAACATGATGCTGCCGCCACCACCATGCTTCACGGTGGGGATGGTGTTGTAAGGCTGACCTGTGCCTGGTTTTCTGCGGACATAGCGCTTGCATTTCAGGCCACAGATCGCTTTTCTAAATCCTAAACAATCAAGTTGTAGTGGATGATCAAAGGATTTTAGATTCACCTGAGCCCATAACAAAGTGGTGTGAATACTTATGTAAATGACATATTTCTGAATTTAATTTTCATAAAATTTGCACTAAATTACCAACAAAAACATGTTTTCGCTTTGTTATAATGCAGTATTGTGTGTAGATGCGTGAGAGAGAAAAATAACATATATTTAATCAATTTTGAATTCAGGCTGTAACACAACAAAAATGTGGAATAAATCAAGAGGTATTAATACTCTCTGAAGGCTCTGTATCTCACAGTAGACTGGAGCTATCAGCTCACTGCACATCCCATAATGTGTGAATGAATGGGTTGGCCTGCTTAACCCAGATTGGAGTTGAGGTCACAATGGTGGGGGAAGTGTTTGGTCTGGTAAAACCTCAATATGATCTAGCCTTATTACTAGGTCTGGTCATGTGATGTGGTAGATGTGGTCTATGTTGCTCCATTAATTAGAGGTAGATGTGGTCTCTGCTACTCCATGAGATAGAGGTAGATGTGGTCTCTGCTACTCCATTAGATAGAGGTAGATGTGGTATCTGCTACTCCATGAGATAGAGGTAGATGTGGTCTATGTTGCTCCATTAATTAGAGGTAGATGTGGTCTCTGCTACTCCATTAGATAGATGTGGTCTCTGCTACTCCATTAGATAGAGGTGGATGTGGTCTCTGCTACTCCATTAGATAGAGGTAGATGTGGTCTATGCTGCTCCATTAGATTGAGGTAGATGTGGTCTCTTCTACTCCATTAATTAGAGGTAGATGTGGTCTCTGCTACTCCATGAGATAGAGGTAGATGTGGTCTCTGCTACTCCATGAGATAGAGGTAGATGTGGTCTCTGCTACTCCATTAGATAGAGGTAGATGTGGTCTCTGCTACTCCATTAGATAAAGGTAGATGTGGCCTATGTTACTCCATTAGATAGAGTTAGATGTGGTCTCTGCTACTCCATTAGATAGATGTGGTCTCTGCTACTCCATTAGATAGAGGTAGATGTGGTCTCTGCTACTCCATTAGATAGAGGTAGATGTGGTCTATGCTACTCCATTATATAGAGGTAGATTTGGTCTCTGCTACTCCATTAGATAGAGGTAGATGAGGTCTATGCTACTCCATTAGATAGAGGTAGATGTGGTCTATGCTGCTCCATTAGATAGATGTGGTCTATGCTGCTCCATTAGATAGATGTGGTCTATGCTGCTCCATTAGATAGATGTGGTCTATGCTACTCCATTAGATAGATGTAGATGGGGTCTATGCTACTCCATTAGATAGAGGTAGATGGGGTCTATGCTACTCCATTAGATAGATGTGGTCTTTGCTACTCCATTAGATAAAGGTAGATGTGGTCTATGCTGCTCCATTAGATATATGTGGTCTCTGCTACTCCATTAGATAGAGGTAGATGTTGTCTATGCTACTCCATTAGATAAAGGTAGATGTGGTCTTTGCTGCTCCATTAGATATATGTGGTCTCTGCTACTCCATTAGATAGATGTGGTCTATGCTGCTCCATTAATCAGAGGTAGTGGTCTATGCTGCTCCATTGGATAGATGTGGTCTATGCTGCTCCATTAGATAGATGTGGTCTATGCTGCTCCATTAATCATAGGTAGATGTGGTCTATGCTACTCCATTAGATAGAGGTAGATGTGGTCTATGCTACTCCATTAGATAGAGATAGATGTGGTCTATGTTACTCCATTAGATAGAGGTAGATGTGGTCTATGCTGCTCCATTAGATATATGTGGTCTATGCTGCTCCATTAGATAGATGTGGTCTATGCTGCTCCATTAATCAGAGGTAGATGTGGTCTATGCTGCTCCATTAGATAAAGGTGGTCTATGCTACTCCATTAGATAGATGTGGTCTATGCTACTCCATTAGATAGATGTGGTCTATGCTACTCCATTAGATAGATGTGGTCTATGCTACTCCATTAGATATATGTGGTCTATGCTACTCCATTAGATATATGTGGTCTATGCTACTCCATTAGATAGAGGTAGATGTGGTCTATGTTACTCCATTAGATAGAGGTAGATGTGGTCTATGTTACTCCATTAGATAGATGTGGTCTATGCTGCTCCATTAATCAGAGGTAGATGTGGTCTATGGTTTAGTAGACTGAGTGGAGCTGAATGTCTGTCACACCAGTGGAGGCTGGTGGGAGGAGCCGTAGGAGGACAGGCCCATTGTAATGGCTGGAACACATCAAACATACGGAACCCACGTTTTGACTCCATTTCATCCATTCCAGTTCCATTAGTTCCATCCAGCCATAACAATGAGCCCGTCCCTCTATAGCTCCTCCCACCAGCCTCCACTGTGTCACACAGATACAGATGCACCTTTCAAACCAAGCCGTTTTTTTTCTCCGACCAACCTCAGCATCCAGAGTACTTTTTGTTTTGCCAGACTGTTCTTTCTATATGAAAGGTTTTGCTGGAGACAAAGCCTCTACTGTTATATCCGCCAACCAACCTCGCCATGATTGTGGTAAAGTTCTGCTATGGCTTTAGTGTGAAATGCAGCCGTAACGCTGAGGCGGCGTTGTCACGGGCTACGCTCTTCGTCTCTTGATGGTTGTTATGCAGTGCCTTTTACTACGATCCTCCTGGCAGTTTTAAACTTCACGAGGCGTGGCACAGTGGTCTATGGTACTGTCTCTCAGTGCTAGAGGTGTCTCTACAGACCCTGGTTCAGTGGTCTATGGTACTGCATCTCCCTGCTAGAGGTGTCTCTACAGACCCTGGTTCAGTGGTCTATGGTACTGTATCTCCCTGCTAGAGGTGTCACTACACACCCTGGTTCAGTGGTCTATGGTACTGTATCTCCCTGCTAGAGGTGTCACTACACACCCTGGTTCAGTGGTCTATGGTACTGTATCTCCCTGCTAGAGGTGTCACTACACACCCTGGTTCAGTGGTCTATGGTACTGTATCTCCCTGCTAGAGGTGTCTCTACACATCCTGGTTCAGTGGTCTATGGTACTGTATCTCCCTGCTAGAGGTGTCTCTACACACCCTGGTTCAGTGGTCTATGGTACTGTATCTCCCTGCTAGAGGTGTCTCTACACACACCTGGTTCAGTGGTCTATGGTACTGTATCTCCCTGCTAGAGGTGTCACTACACACCCTGGTTCAGTGGTCTATGGTACTGCATCTCCCTGCTAGAGGTGTCACTACACACCCTGGTTCAGTGGTCTATGGTACTGTATCTCCTGCTAGAGGTGTCTCTACACACCCTGGTTCAGTGGTCTATGGTACTGTATCTCCCTGCTAGAGGTGTCTCTACACACCCTGGTTCAGTGGTCTATGGTACTGTCTCTCAGTGCTAGAGGTGTCTCTACACACCCTGGTTCAGTGGTCTATGGTACTGTATCTCCCTGCTAGAGGTGTCTCTACACACCCTGGTTCAGTGGTCTATGGTACTGTATCTCCCTGCTAGAGGTGTCTCTACACACCCTGGTTCAGTGGTCTATGGTACTGCATCTCCCTGCTAGAGGTGTCACTACACACCCTGGTTCAGTGGTCTATGGTACTGTATCTCCCTGCTAGAGGTGTCTCTACACACCCTGGTTCAGTGGTCTATGGTACAGTATCTCCCTGCTAGAGGTGTCTCTACACACCCTGGTTCAGTGATCTATGGTACTGTATCTCCCTGCTAGAGGTGTCTCTACACACCCTGGTTCAGTGGTCTATGGTACTGTCTCTCAGTGCTAGAAGTGTCTCTACACACCCTGGTTCAGTGGTCTATGGTACTGTATCTCCCTGCTAGAGGTGTCTCTACACACCCTGGTTCAGTGGTCTATGGTACTGTATCTCCCTGCTAGAGGTGTCTCTACACACCCTGGTTCAGTGGTCTATGGTACTGCATCTCCCTGCTAGAGGTGTCTCTACACACCCTGGTTCAGTGGTCTATGGTACTGTATCTCCCTGCTAGAGGTGTCTCTACACACCCTGGTTCAGTGGTCTATGGTACTGCATCTCCCTGCTAGAGGTGTCTCTACACACCCTTGTTCAGTGGTCTATGGTACTGCATCTCCCTGCTAGAGGTGTCTCTACACATCCTGGTTCAGTGGTCTAAGTCACTGTCTCAGTGCTAGAGACTTCTCTACACACCCTGGTTCAGTGGTCTAATTCACTGTGTCTCAGTGCTAGAGACTTCTCTACAGACCCTGGTTCAGCGGTCTAAGACACTGTGTCTCCCTGCTAGAGGCGTCACTACAGACCCTGATTCGATTCCAGGCTGTATCACAACCGGCTGTGATCGGGAAAGGGAAGGGTGGGATACCTAGTCAGTTGTTCAGCTGAATGTATTCAGTATCGATGAAATGTTTCTTCCTCATTTAACCCAACCCCTCTGAATCAGAGAGGTGCGGGAGGCCCGTCCCATAGGGCGGCTCACAATTAGCCCATCCTCGGCAGGGTTAGGGGTTAGGGTTAGGTACGGGGTTAGGGGTTAGGGTTAGGGGTTAGGGTTAGGGGTTAGGGACAGGGTTAGGGTTTCGCCGGGGTAGATCGTCATTGTAAAAAAATATTTGTTCTTAACTGACATGCCTAGTTACAGGTCAAATAAAAAATTGTCACTTCACCCATCTCTTCTCATCGCCACAATAACTGTTTTCTAATCTACAACTGGATGGATTCGTAAATAAAGACTGTGTGTCACGCCCTGGTCTTAGTATTTTGTGTTTTCTTTATCTATTTAGTCAGGCCAGGGTGTGACATGGGTTTTTGCGTGTTTTGTCTTGGGTTTTTTTCACATGTATTGGGATGGTAGCTTAGTGGGGTGTTCTAGGTTAGTCTATGGCTGTCTGAAGTGGTTCTCAATCAGAGGCAGGTGTTGATCGTTGTCTCTGATTGGGAACCATATTTAGGCAGCCATATTCTTTGAGTGTTTGGTGATTGTCCTTATGTCCTTGTTCTGTCCTTGGTCGGTGTTAGTTTACACCAGTATAGGCTGTTTTCGGTTTTCTTGTTACGTTTGTTGTTTTCATTGTATTTTGATTCGTGTTGACTTTTGTTTATTAATAAACATGGATCGCAATCTACACGCCGCATTTTGGTCCGACTCTCCTTCGCACAAAGAAAACCGTAACACTGTGGGAATATGTATCACAGAACGACGAAAAATATTGGAATGAAGTAGGCTAATTCAATTGAAGTGATCACATTGCAGTTTCCTGAAACTCCCAAAGTCATCCCCAATAGTTATAATACATGTGAAGCAATAGTCTACCCGGTGGTCAACTATTTCAGCACCGTTTCACGCTGAGACAAGCGTAATGGACTCTTCTTGATGAATCAATCAATGTCAGGTTTATTTTTCTTCTCCCTGAAGCTCCAGTTGGATATTGGTTAGACTACAACTAGGCTGTGGAAATGTTAGCTACGTTGAGGTGGGTGCTGCTCATGATCATCTAGTCTAGGTGGGTTAGGGGTTAGGTTTGGGGTTAGGGGTTAGGGGTTAGGGTTAGGGTTAGGGGTGGGTGCTGCTCATGATCATCTAGTCTAGGTGGGTTAGGGGTTGGGGGTTGGGGTTAGGGTTAGGAGTTAGGGGTTAGGGTTAGGGTTAGGGGTGGGTGCTGCTCATGATCATCTAGTCTAGGTGGGTTAGGGGTTAGGGTTTAGGGGTTAGGGGGTTAGGTTTGGGGTTAGGGGTTAGGTTTGGGGTTAGGGGTTAGGGTTAGGGTTAGGGGTGGGTGCTGCTCATGATCATCTAGTCTAGGTGGCTCATTGATCAACACTGATTAGGACATTTTTTACAGCATGTTATTTAGCTTCAACAAGCTGATTATTTTGCTCTTCACTTCAGTCGCTTAGTAACCGAGACGTACTCCAAAAGGCTGTGACTTCACTGACTCCACTGATTCACTGACTCCACTGATTCACTGACTCCACTGATTCACTGACTCCACTGATTCACTGACTCCACTGATTCACTGACTCCACTGATTCACTGACTCCACTGATTCACTGACTCCACTGATTCACTGACTCCACTGATTCACTGACTCCACTGACTCCACTGATTCACTGACTCCACTGACTCACTGACTCCACTGATTCACTGACTCCACTGATTCACTGACTCCACTGATTCACTGACTCCACTGATTCACTGACTCCACTGATTCACTGACTCCACTGATTCACTGACTCCACTGACTCACCGACTCCACTGACTTGACTGACTCACTGACTCACCGACTCACCGACTCACTGACTTCACTGACTCACTGAATCTCCGTCTGTATTGGGTATTTGGTTAATTGTTTCCTGACTGGGCAAATACCTGGTGGTATAGGTCATCTATCACTGATCAGAAACATTTAGCATGCTATACTGTAGTCTAAATCAAGTGTTCATCTATCACTGATCAGAAACATTTAGCATGCTATACTGTAGTCTAAATCAAGTGTTCATCTATCACTGATCAGAAACATTTAGCATGCTATACTGTAGTCTAAATCAAGTGTTCATCTATCACTGATCAGAAACATTTAGCATGCTATACTGTAGTCTAAATCAAGTGTTCATCTATCACTGATCAGAAACATTTAGCATGCTATACTGTAGCCTAAATCAAGTGGTCATCTATCACTGATCAGAAACATTTAGCATGCTATACTGTAGTCTAAATCAAGTGTTCATCTATCACTGATCAGAAACATTTAGCATGCTATAACGTAGCATATGTCTAACCAATATCCAACTGGAGACTCAGGGAGAAGAAAAGTAGATCTGACATTGATTGATTCATCAAGAAGAGTCCCATTACGCTTGTCTCAAACTTAAGTTGTGTTGGAAATTTTTTATTTGTATTTAATTCTTGAAAAAATATTTTATTTTATTCTTTTATTCGGATTTATGTGTGTGGACTGTGATCAGGACAGTCTTGTATGTTTTAATGATCAAAATAAAGATTTAATGTGTAGGTTCAGACCAGTAACGTAATTATACACAAAATATGCCATTTGGAAAATCCATTATATTTGCCTTATGAGGTTACTGAGGACTAAAACGAATGAATAATGGATTTCTTTGTGATGGTGTGTATTCAAGTGATATCTTAAAACAGCCGTCCACCCACACGGTCCAGGTCGACTCCCACTCGTTAACGAGCCGCCACGGGGAGATAGACAAGGCTGACCAACAATGTGGTCCAAATGGGACTGTATAAATTGGGCTCTAAAAAACATTTCCTGGTTTATTTTACAGGCAGCATACCATGCAGTCTGTCTGTACATAAGACACAGATAGACAGGCAGACAGACAGACAGACAGACAGGCAGGCAACACAGACAGACAGACGGGCAGACAGACAGACAGACAGATAGACAGGCAGACAGACAGACAGACAGGCAGGCAACACAGACAGACAGACAGACATACAGGCAGTCAGGCAACACAGACATGCAGACAGACATACAGGCAGTCAGGCAACACAGACAGACACAGACACAGACAGGCAGGCAGGCAGACAGACAGGCAGGCAGGCAGGCAGGCATGCAGACAGACTCAGTGTATTTATGGTGTGACTATCTTGTGTTATCTCTTGTTCAGTTCTCTTTCTTCCTCCCTACATTCTACAAACCAAGACAAAACAAAACCACTCTCCACTCCTCTCCAATTGACACACACACACACACGTCTGCCTGCAGCACACACACACACACACACACACACACACACACACACACACACACACACACACACACACACACACACACACACACACACACACACACACACACACACACACACACACACACGTCTGCCTGCAGCACACACACACACACAAACACACGTCTGCCTGCAGCACACACACACACACACACACACACACACACACACACACACACACACACACACACACACACGTACGTCTGCCTGCAGCTGGGTGCTTGACACACATGACTATTTCTGAGTTGAATGGGGATCAATCCACAAGGCCAGTGTGTGTGTGTGTGTGTGTGTGTCAATTGGAGAGTGGTTTTGTCTTGGTTTGTGTGTGTGTGTGTGTGTGTTTGTGTGTGTGTAAGCAGCTCACTGAAAGGTCTTCACAGTATTTTGGTCAGAGCAGGAAATCATTCACAATGGCATCCCACTCCCTCCTCTCTTCTCCTCCTCTGTCCCCCTAGTGTGTGTGTGTGTGTGTTTAGTGTGTGTGTGTGTGTTTATTGTGTGTGTGTATTGTTTATTGTGTGTGTATTGTTTAGTGTGTGTGTGTGTGTGTATTGTTTAGTGTGTGTGTGTGTGTGTGTGTTTAGTGTGTGTGTGTCTTCCTCCATTGATAAGGACTGTGTGTGTGTGTATTGTTTAGTGTGTGTGTGTGTGTGTGCATTGTTTAGTGTGTGGGTGTGTGTGTGTGTGTGTGTGTGTGTGTGTGTGTGTGTGTGTATGTGTGTGTCTTCCTCCATTGATAAGGACTGTGTGTGTGTGTATTGTTTGGTGTGTGTGTGTGTGTGTGTGCATTGTTCAGTGTGTGTGTGTGTGTGTGTGTGTGTGTGTGTGTGTGTGTGTTCCTCCATTGATAAGGACTGTGTGTTGTAACAGGTAGTGAGAGGTTTATTCCCCCGGGACAAACGGTGACCTCATTGTTCACTGCAACGTCATCTGTAATTCTCTCTCTCGTTCTGCAGCACATTGGGTATGAATCACTCCCGTGTTCCTGCTGTTTCCCCCCCCGACCACCACACACACGCACACAAGCAGAGAGAGAGAGAGAGAGATCCCTTATCAATGGAGGAAGAGGAGGAAGCTCGGGCAGAATCATTTGTCAGCCTGCATTGTTGCTTAGTTGACAGTGATTCAATGGAGTTAAATACAGAACCAGTCGGCTTCACTACGTCTCTCAACAACCCAGAGACTGAAACAATGGAAGCATTCTGATTTGGTTGGTTCCGTTTGTTCCGGTGGTTCCGTTGGTTCCAGTGGTTCTCTTGGTTCTGGTGGTTCCGTTGGTTCCGGGGGTTTCCTGTGGTTCCCGGTGGTTCCGTTGGTTCCGTTGGTTCCGTTGGTCCCGGTGGTTCTGTTGGTTCTGGTGTTTCCGTTGGTTCCGGGGGTTTCCTGTGGTTCCCGGGGGTTCCGGTGGTTCCATTGGTTCCGGTGGTTCCCATTGGTTCCGGTGGTTCCGGTGGTTACCGGTGGTTCCCATTTGTTCCGGGGGTTTCCTGTGGTTCCTGGTGGTTCCGTTGGTTCCGGTGGTTCCGGTGATACAGTGTTATTGTTCTGCTAACATTAGTGGCTAACGTTTGATTCTCTCATGGCAGAGAGAGATGAACAGAATCTTGAGACGGTATCGAAGGGAAGATCAGGCATCCGGGCTGTGGAGATTAAGTGTGTGTCTCTGTGTGTGTGTGTGTATTATTAACGGAGTCGTTCGAGCCCTGAACACTGATTGGCTGACAGCCATATAAACCATATACCACAGGTTTAACAAAACGTGTTTTTTTTTAACTATTCTAACTACATTTGTAACTTGTTTCTAATAGTGATAAGGCACCTTGTGACCCTCTATCTACCTCTATGATGGCCAGATACAAAGAAAGACCCTATATCCACCTCTATGATGGCCAGATACAAAGAAGGACCCTCTATCCACCTCTATGATTAAATCCCCATATATTTAGGATGTTTATAACAGCAATAAGGCACCTCGGGGGTTTGTGGTATATGGCCAATCTACCACGGCTAAGGGCTGTGTCCAGGCACTCCGCGTTGTGTCGTTTCTAAGAACAACCCTTATTGGTCATATATACGATACAATGTTCCATGGTCCTCACGCACAAACACACACACACACACACGCACAAACACACACAAACACACACACACACGCACACACACGCACGCACGCACTCACACACACTCACACCATGTCCCCATATTCCAGTGTTTGTATTGAATGTGTTCTGGAGGCTTCAGAAGTCCTGCTGATATTCACCAAGTCAGACTGAATCTAAAACAACAGCAGATCGTTGGTCATGTCGATGGTGTAACTCAGGAGTCTCTGTGTGTTGAAAATGAACCATGGAATTCTACCAATCACATAGGCCCGTCTCTCTCTCTCTCTCTCTCTCTCTCTCTCTCTCTCTCTCTCTCTCTATTTCAATTCAAGGGCTTTATTGTCATGGGAAACGTGTTAACTTTGCCAAAGCAAGTGAGGTAGATAATATATAAAGTGAAATAATTTGTATTGTTTAACAGTAAACATTACACATACAGAAGTTTCAAAACAATAGACATTAAAAATGTCATATTATATATATATATACAGTGTTTTAACAATGTACAAATGGTAGACACAAGATAAAATAAATAAGCATAGATATGGGTTGTATTTACAATGGTGTTTGTTCTTCACTGGTTGCCCTTTTCTCGTGGCAACAGGTCACAAATCTTGCTGCTTTGATGGCACACTGTGGTATTTCACCCAGTAGATATGGGAGTGTATCAAAATTGGATTTGTTTTTGAATTCTTTGTGGATCTGTGTACTCTGAGGGAAATATGTGTCTCTAATATGGTCATACATTGGGCAGGAGGTTAGGAAGTGCAGCTCAGTTTCCACCTCATTTTGTGGGCAGTGAGCACATAGCCTGTCTTCTCTTGAGAGCCATGTCTGCCTACGGCGGCCTTTCTCAATAGCAGGGCTATGCTCGCTGAGTCTGTACATAGTCAAAGCTTTCCTTAATTTTGGGTCAGTCACAGTGGTCAAGTATTCTGCCTATTCACTCACTCACTCACTCACTCACTCACTCACTCACTCACTCACCCACCCACCCTGCGGAAATAATGCTTGACCAAAACAGAGAAGTCAGTTAACTAGGCAAGTCAGTTAAGAACAAATTCTTATTTACAATGACGGCCTCCCGGGGAACAGTGGGTTAACTGCCTTGTTCAGGGGCAGAACGCCCAATTTCTACTTTGTCAGCTCGGGATTCGATCCAGACAGATTAATTACATCCAGCAACCTTTTGGTTACTAGTCCAACGCTCACTGGGCTACCTGCATCCTCTAACCACTAGGCTACCTGCCTCCTCTAACCACTAGGCTACCTGCCTCCTCTAACCACTAGGCTACCTGCCTCCTCTAACCACTAGGCTACCTGCCTCCTCTAACCACTAGGCTACCTGCCTCCTCTAACCACTAGGCTACCTGCCTCCTCTAACCACCAGGCTACCTGCCTCCTCTAACCACTAGGCTACCTGCCTCCTCTAACCACTAGGCTACCTGCCTCCTCTAACCACTAGGCTATCTGCCTCCTCTAACCACTAGGCTACCTGCCTCCTCTAACCACCAGGCTACCTGCCTCCTCTAACCACTAGGCTACCTGCCTCCTCTAACCACCAGGCTACCTGCCTCATCTAACCACTAGGCTACCTGCCTCCTCTAACCACCAGGCTACCTGCCTCATCTAACCACTAGGCTACCTGCCTCCTCTAACCACTAGGCTACCTGCCTCCTCTAACCACCAGGCTACCTGCCTCCTCTAACCACTAGGCTACCTGCCTCCTCTAACCACTAGGCTACCTGCCTCCTCTACCCACCAGGCTACCTGTCTCCTCTAACCACTAGGCTACCTGCCTCCTCTAACCACTAGGCTACCTGCCTCCTCTAACCACTAGGCTACCTGCCTCCTCTAACCACTAGGCTACCTGCCTCCTCTAACCACTAGGCTACCTGCCTCCTCTAACCACTAGGCTACCTGCCTCCTCTAACCACTAGACTACCTGCCTCCTCTAAACACTAGGCTGCCTGCCCCCTCTACCCACTAGGCTGCCTGCCCCCTCTACCCACTAGGCTGCCTGTCTCCTCTAACCACTAGGCTGCCTGCCCCCTCTACCCACTAGGCTGCCTGTCTCCTCTAACCACTAGGCTGCCTGCCCCCTCTACCCACTAGGCTGCCTGCCCCCTCTACCCACTAGGCTGCCTGTCTCCTCTAACCACTAGGCTACCTGCCCCCTCTACCCACTAGGCTGCCTGTCTCTGCTGAATGCAGACATGACTGAGTTGCATTAATGCTTGTTTCTCCCTAACACTCTATTCCCTGTGGCTATTCCCCCCTTGCACTTTAGTCTACACACATGGCCAGTTTTGTTAGAGTCTGTGCCCACCCATCTATAGAGGTATTGCTCATGACCTCCTGTAGGGGCTAATAGACCCAATTATATAGAGAGAGAGATGCATAAAAGGGAGTGAGAGAGAGCAGAAAGAGAGAGCAGGAAGACAGAGCAGGAAGACAGAGCAGGGAGAGAGAGCAGAAAGAGAGAGCAGGGAGAGAGAGCAGGAAAGTAGAGCAGAAAGAGAGAGCAGGGAGAGAGAGCAGGAAAGGAGAGCAGGAAGGAAGAGAGAGCAGGAAGGAAGAGAGAGAGCAGGAAGAGAGAGCAGGAGGAGAGCATAGAGAGAGAAGGGAGAGAGAGAAGGGAGAGCGAGAGAGCAGGAAGAGAGAGAGCAGAAAGAGAGAGAGAGAGAGAACAGGAAGAGAGAGAGAACAGGAAGAGAGAGAGAACAGGAAGAGAGAGAGCAGGAAGAGAGAGAGAACAGGAAGAAAGAGAGAACAGGAAGAGAGAGAGAGCAGGAAGAGAGAGAGAGAGAGCAGGAAGAGAGAGAGAGAGAGCAGGAAGAGAGAGAGAGAGAGAGAGCAGGAAGAGAGAGAGAGCAGGAAGAGAGAGAGAGCAGGACGAGAGAGAGCAGGACGAGAGAGAGAGCATGACGAGAGAGAGAGAGAATGAAGAGAGAGAGAGCAGGAAGAGAGAGAGAGCAGGAAGAGAGAGAGAGCAGGAAGAGAGAGTGAGCAGGAAGAGAGAGTGAGAGCAGGAAGAGAGAGAGAACAGGAAGAGAGAGAGAGCAGGACGAGAGAGAGCAGGACGAGAGAGAGAACATGACGAGAGAGAGAGAGAATGAAGAGAGAGAGCAGGAAGAGAGAGAGAGCAGGAAGAGGGAGAGAGAGCAGGAAGAGAGAGTGAGCAGGAAGAGAGAGTGAGAGCAGGAAGAGAGAGTGAGAGCAGGAAGAGAGAGTGAGAGCAGGAAGAGAGAGTGAGAGCAGGAAGAGAGAGTGAGAGCAGGAAGAGAGAGTGAGAGCAGGAAGAGAGAGTGAGAGCAGGAAGAGAGAGTGAGAGCAGGAAGAGAGAGAGAACAGGAAGAGAGAGAG
>NW_027009593.1:5000-20000 GCF_036934945.1 Oncorhynchus masou masou | reverse complement strand
CTCTCTGTCTCTCTGTCTCTCTCTCTCTCTCTCTCTCTCTCTCTCTCCCTCCCTCCCTCCCTCTCTCACTCTCTCTCTCTGTCTCTCTGCCTCTCTCCCTCCCTGCCTCTCTGCCTCTCTCCCTCCCTGCCTCCCTGCCTCTCTCCCTCCCTGCCTCCCTGCCTCTCTCCCTCTCTGTCTCCCCCTCTCTCTCCCCCTCACTCTCCCCCTCTCTCTCTCCCTGTTTCTCTCTCTCTCCATCCGTGTTTCTTTCTCTCCATCGCTCACCATTCACTCCATTTAGACAGGCCTCAACCAGTATTCTGACATGATTCTAGTATGTTAGTCTGTTTAGTCTATTTCTGTGTTGTAAATATCCTACCATTATACAATACACTACATGCCCGGTAGAACTAAACCTGTGTGGATTGAGCCGTGTGTGTGTGTGTGTGTGTGTCCCGGTGGCTTTTTACTTACAAATTAGAGTGAGCAGCCAGGTCCCTCCCTAGCTATGGGGACTAGGGGCACACACCCACACACACACACACACATACACACACGCACACACACACACACACACTCGTGGCCAGGCTATGGGAACAGGGGAGATGTTCTCTGTCAACAACTCAGGAGGAGGTAGTTATTTGGGGATGCAGTATCACACAGAGGATTAACTGACTGTGTGTGTGTGTGTTTGTGTGTGGTTGTTACGTTCTCACAAAACAAACTTAACGTGTCGTTGACAACAAAGGGAACGAACAAAGACAATCACTTTGACACCCAAAACAAAACAGAGGGGTTCTGAAAGACAGCCACCATAGATGCCCCACTGTGTCACGATCGTTATGATGGACGGACCAATCAGGTTTGAGTTCCACGTCTTTATTAACCGAAACTAACACAACACAATAAACAAACAACGACCGTAACGTAGTGCTACAACACACTAACACAACACAATAAACAGACAACGACCGTAACGTAGTGCTACAACACACTAACACAACACAATAAACAAACAACGACCGTAACGTAGTGCTACAACACACTAACACAACACAATATCCCACAAAAGCAGTAGGGAAAAGGGACACCTTAAGTATGATCCCCAATTAGAGACAACGATAATCAGCTGGCACTAATTGGGAACCATACTCAATCCCAAACATAGAAATACATTGACTAGAACATCCCCATGTCACTCCCTGACCTACAACATCATAGAGAACCAAGGGCTCTCTGTGGTCAGGGTGTGACAGAATGATGGCATTTGGAAAATACTAAATTAAAGAAAACCCCAGAAGAACACCTTCCCACTAACGAGATGGACAAATCAGCACAGGTGAAACACCTTCCCACTAACGAGATGGACAAGCCAGCACAGGTGGAAACACCTTCCCACTAACGAGATGGACAAATCAGCACAGGTGAAACACCTTCCCACTAACGAGATGGACAAGTCAGCACAGGTGAAACACCTTCCCACTAACGAGATGGACAAGCCAGCTCATGTGAAACACCTTCCCACTAACGAGATGGACAAGTCAGCACAGGTGAAACACCTTCCCACTAACGAGATGGACAAGCCAGCACAGGTGGAAACACCTTCCCACTAACGAGATGGACAAGTCAGCACAGGTGAAACACCTTCCCACTAACGAGATGGACAAGGCAGCACAGGTGAAACACCTTCCCACTAACGAGATGGACAAGCCAGCACAGGTGAAACACCTTCCCACTAACGAGATGGACAAGCCAGCACAGGTGAAACACCTTCCCACTAACGAGATGGACAAGCCAGCACAGGTGAAACACCTTCCCACTAACGAGATGGAGAAGGCAGCTCATGTGAAACACCTGCACACTAAGGAGATGGACAAGTCAGCACAGGTGAAACACCTTCCCACTAACGAGATGGACAAGTCAGCACAGGTGAAACACCTGCACACTAACGAGATTGTAACGGAGTTCTTCGTTTGTTGAATGAGAGTCGGACCGAAATGCAGCGTGTTGGTTACTCATGTTTTTTAATGAAACAAATGAATCGCGGTACATGAAATAACTGATATAAATAAATAACAACAAAACGGAACGTGAAACCTATCTTTTTTTTAATAAAAAATAATTTATTATCTTCAATACCATTCATTCTTTACAACTCATAATTTACATACATACTCAAATAATGGTATTTTAATTAAACTAATTAAACTAAACATAAACCCCAAACAAAACCTCAGGGGAGCATCTTCCCTCCCCATCACCCTACCAAATACCTTTCCCTATCTCCCCCTCCCTAATCTATCCTCTTACAAATCTAAATGACACCCAGCCCTAAACCTCCCTTCCACCTCTCCCGAGCAGCATGCTGCCCCCACTTCCTCTCCTCCCTCTTCATCCTCCCCCTCAAATCTCCTTCCACCCTCCTCACTATCCCTTCCACCCCCCAATCTCTCCCTGTCTTCACCATGTTCTGCCTTGCTTCCCACAGCTTCCCAAAGAGACTAATGAGAAGCCAGAGCAGAAACCTGTCCCTATCCGTCCCTCTCGCTCTCCCTACACCCCTCTCTAACCTGGCCCACGTCAATACAAAATCCCCCCTTACCAAACCTAACAACATCGTGTCCTAGCCCATACTACTCCGGCAAAGGCACAGTCCCAAAAGACATGGCGCACAGTCTCCTCCCTGCCACAAGAGGATCTTGGACACGTGGAGGATTGCACCAAACTATACCGGTACAAGATGGAACGTACCGGCAAACACTTATGAAGGCTCAACCAATTGAGGTCCTTGAGCCTGTTGTCCAGACCCCGCGCCTGCACTCCCTCCCAGACCACTTCCGAGATGCCCACTACAGGCGCCGGACTCCCTGCCTTTCTGACCTCCTCGTACAGGTGCCTATGATCTAAACCTACTCGGGCAACTTCAACCTCAGGATGCGCACGCAGCCACTTGGCCGCATGACCAAAGTGCCACGGCAGCTGTTCCGCAGAGGACCCGTGTTAGACCACACCATTACGCTTCTCGCCTGATACGAGAAAAATACCCGCAGGAGGTAACCGGACGGGTGTATCACTGGCTGAGCAAGCTCCGCTAACAAGAAAGAAACACAAATTGTGTCCAGCTTGAGGGGAAATGTGGTACCCCCTACCTCCCTCCCCGATGGGACAGATCATGCGTGCCCTGGCGACCCACTCGCACCTGCCACTCCACATGAACTGAAACACAATCCTCACTAGAGGCCTCCTCAGACAAGCCGGCAATGGGTAGATGTACGCCAAAAACAAAAGAGACGGCAACACATCCACCTTTAGGACCAGGACTTTGCCCATGAAAGACAAATACCTAGCTTTCCACATTGCTAGCTTCCTCTGTACCACTGCGATACGCATGTTCCAGTTTAGTGTCGCTGAGCCGGAGGTCTCAAAATGGACCCCGAGAATCCTCAGGGCCCCCTCACAGAAAGATACCCCCCCAGGCACATCCGTTCTACCGCGCCATCTTCCGAAAAACTTGACGGAAGACTTTGCATGGTTCAGAACTGCTCCCGACGCTCGGGTGAAATCCCCAAAGATGGCAAGGGACCTTGTCAGGCACGAGTCCTTGCACAACAGCAAGGAAGTGTCGTCGGCGTACTGCGTCATCTTAACACGCAGCCCACCACTTCCAGTGATCAGCAAAACTTCCACCCCTGTGTCTGCCCTAATGGCAGCCCCCAGAGGCTCCATGTACAGAACGAAGAGGAGAGCCGAGAGTGGGCACCCCTGCCTGACCCCAGACGAGAGGTCAAAAACGTCACCCAAGTGACTATTTACACTAACTCGGCACCCCACTCCGACATATAATGTACGAATCCATCCTATAAACTTCTCCCCAAATCCTAATCGACCTAACACTCTGACTAAAAAGGATCTGTTCACGCGATCGAAGGCTTTCGTCTGATCTAAGGCTGCTACCATTAAAGGCAGTCCTCTATCTTCAACCCAAGCGATGGAGTCCCTGATTAACTGTAGGTTCCGTCTAATAGAGCGGCCCTCTACCCCGCACGTCTGATCCTCATGGACGACGTAGGGAAGGGCTGTGCGCAACCGGTCTGCTAAAACCTTGCGAGTAGCTTGTAATCTACACACAGCATGGTCAATGGCCGCCAGTTGCCAAGGTCTGTTACTTCCCCCTTCTTATATAAAAGTGACAGCACACCAACAGCCATTGATCCCCCCGGGACCCCCGTCTCAAGGATGGCCTTCAAGACTTCGAGGACCACTGGTCCAAGTATACCCCAAAACTTGAGATAAAACTCAGCCGGCAGCCCATCCATCCCAGGCACCTTCCCTTTTCCCATCCTCCTAAGAGCTCTCTCAACCTCTTCTAGTGAGATCTGGGCCTCCATCACTTCTCTAATGTCCTCCGGCAACCGCCTGGACAAGTGTTCTAAAAACACATTTCCCTGCTCTACATCTATTTCCCTTTCCTTAAATAAACCTTGGAAATGATCAGTTGTCACCCTGACCATATCCTCTGGTTCTCTAACTATACTACCATTTTCTTCCCTAACACCATGCATTACCTTCCTACTCTGTCTTGCCCTAACCAACTTAAAGAACATAGCAGAACAAGTCTCATTATGTTCTAGAAAGCCGCTATGCGCACGCTCCAGGAAAGCTCGAGCCTTCCGCTCCTGCAACTCCCTGAGCTGCGCCTTTAGGGTTGCGGATCTCTCCCAGTCAAACGACCCGCCGAGGTTGCCTGCCTCGTACTCAAGTTCAATTAACCTTTGGATACGATCCACCTCCCTCCTCTCCTCCCTTTTTTTCCTCTTGCAATACCCTATTATAAAAGCCCTAATCCTCACCTTAACTAATTCCCACCACACTAACACCCCCTCGCACATGGACCGGAGACCCTCAAGCCTCCTAAAGAAAACATAAAACCCGTCAACAAAAGCCTGCTCCTCCAGCACATCCCGATCTAGCTTCCAGTACCCCTTACCAAAGAGGCAGACTGGCGACCCCACCTGCAGGAGCACCCCGTCGTGATCCGAAAAGAAAACAGGCAACAGCCGCCCAGACAACTTACCCAAAGACCTGGGTACAAAAATATAGTCGAGCCTCCGCTCAACCCCCCTGGAGTTGCGCCATGTAGGACCGTCCATTTTCGGAGTAGTGTGCAGACCACCATCTACCAGACCATGGCAAGCCATTAGCCTGGCAATGGCGCCTGCACTGCTATCCCCCCCTCTTCCTAAATCCGTATTAAAATCCCCCCCTATATGGAGTATTGTGATGGTATAGAGTTTTGCACCACCTACATTAACCACACATTACCTGCACATCACCTATACATTACCTACACATTACATTCACATGCCATATGTATGACCTAACATTACCTACACATTACATTCACATGCCATATGTATGACCTAACATTACCTACACATTACATTCACATGCCATATGTATGACCTAACATTACCTACACATTACATTCACATGCCATATGTATGACCTAACATTACCTACACATTACATTCACATGCCATATGTATGACCTAACATTACCTACACATTACATTCACATGCCATATGTATGACCTAACATTACCTACACATTACATTCACATGCCATATGTATGACCTAACATTACCTACACATTACATTCACATGCCATATGTATGACCTAACATTACCTACACATTACATTCACATGCCATATGTATGACCTAACATTACCTACACATTACATACACATGCCATATGTATAACCTAACATTACCTACACATTACATACACATGCCATATGTATGACCTAACATTACCTACACATTACATACACATGCCATATGTATGACCTAACATTACCTACACATTACATTCACATGCCATATGTATGACCTAACATTACCTACACATTACATTCACATGCCATATGTATGACCTAACATTACCTACACATTACATACACATGCCATATGTATGACCTAACATTACCTACACATTACATTCACATGCCATATCTATGACCTAACATTACCTACACATTACATTCACATGCCATATGTATGACCTAACATTACCTACACATTACATTCACATGCCATATGTATGACCTAACATTACCTACACATTACATTCACATGCCATATGTATGACCTAACATTACCTACACATTACATTCACATGCCATATGTATGACCTAACATTACCTACACATTACATTCACATGCCATATGTATGACCTAACATTACCTACACATTACATACACATGCCATATGTATAACCTAACATTACCTACACATTACATACACATGCCATATGTATGACCTAACATTACCTACACATTACATACACATGCCATATGTATGACCTAACATTACCTACACATTACATTCACATGCCATATGTATGACCTAACATTACCTACACATTACATTCACATGCCATATGTATGACCTAACATTACCTACACATTACATACACATGCCATATGTATGACCTAACATTACCTACACATTACATTCACATGCCATATCTATGACCTAACATTACCTACACATTACATTCACATGCCATATGTATGACCTAACATTACCTACACATTACATTCACATGCCATATGTATGACCTAACATGACCTACACATTACATTCACATGCCATATGTATGACCTAACATTACCTACACATTACATTCACATGCCATATGTATGACCTAACATTACCTACACATTACATTCACATGCCATATGTATGACCTAACATTACCTACACATTACATTCACATGCCATATGTATGACCTAACATTACCTACACATTACATTCACATGCCATATGTATGACCTAACATTACCTACACATTACATACACATGCCATATGTATGACCTAACATTACCTACACATTACATTCACATGCCATATCTATGACCTAACATTACCTACACATTACATTCACATGCCATATGTATGACCTAACATTACCTACACATTACATTCACATGCCATATGTATGACCTAACATGACCTACACATTACATTCACATGCCATATGTATGACCTAACATTACCTACACATTACATTCACATGCCATATGTATGACCTAACATTACCTACACATTACATTCACATGCCATATGTATGACCTAACATGACCTACACATTACATTCACATGCCATATGTATGACCTAACATTACCTACACATTACATTCACATGCCATATGTATGACCTAACATTACCTATACATTACATACACATGCCATATGTATGACCTAACATTACCTACACATTACATACACATGCCATATGTATGACCTAACATTACCTACACATTACATTCACATGCCATATGTATGACCTAACATTACCTACACATTACCTACACATTCATCCAATGTTCTCTGCATCCTTCTCAACACACACACACGCACACGCACGCACACACACACACACACACACACACAGACACACACACACACACACACACACACACACACACACACACACACACACACACACACACACACACACACACACACACACACACACACACACACACACACACACTTTGTAGCACTTAATGTATGTATGCATTATCCTCCATCTCTCAGCTTGTGTATACAGTGTAATTCTCTCTGCACGACTTCCTACACACTAAGGCTTCGTCCTACATAGCACCCTATTCCTTACGCCCTATGGCCTTGGTTAAAAGTAGAGCGCTATGTAGGGAATTGGGTGCCAATTGGGACGTAGTCTTGTTATGCAGTCTGAAAGGGCTGCCTGAGTGAATATTTAATAGAGCAGATACCCACTTTACTGTCCTCTGTGTAGCATTAGAATGCGGAATAGAAAGAAGTAGTTCTGATGAAAACCAGGTTGCTTTTGAATTCTTATTTTCTGTGTTCTAGAAGGCCTCGGCAATCTGATTGTCAGTGTTGGAATAGTCCAGAATGGGATTGTAAGTGTTCTAAGAAATCTTGGGAATCTTGGGCTATACAGAAGCATTGGAATGTGATTGTCAGTGTTCTAGTTCAGATTTAAATGTGATTCTAATTTAAAAAGCTTCATTCATCTCACACAGGGAGAATGTCATTGTGTCTTTTCACTTGTAACTGTCATCTCAGGTGGGACAGAGATGGACTGGTCAAAGCATTAGGATGAAAACCTTTCTTCCACTCATCCATTCATTCATACAGGTATAGAAGGAAGAGAGGGATAGAAGGAAGAGAGGAATAGAAGGAAGAGAGGAATAGAAGGAATAGAGGAATAGAAGGAAGAGAGGGATAGAAGGAATAGAAGGAAGAGAGGGATAGAAGGAAGAGAGGAATAGAAGGAAGAGAGGGATAGAAGGAAGAGAGGAATAGAAGGAAGAGAGGAATAGAAGGAAGAGAGGAATAGAAGGAAGAGAGGAATAGAATGAAGAGAGGGATAGAAGGAAGAGAGGGATAGAAGGAATAGAAGGAAGAGAGGGATAGAAGGAAGAGAGGAATAGAAGGAAGAGAGGAATAGAAGGAAGAGAGGGATAGAAGGAAGAGAGGAATAGAAGGAAGAGAGGAATAGAAGGAAGAGAGGGATAGAAGGAAGAGAGGAATAGAAGGAAGAGAGGAATAGAAGGAAGAGAGGAATAGAAGGAAGAGAGGAATAGAAGGAAGAGAGGGATAGAAGGAAGAGAGGAATAGAAGGAAGAGAGGAATAGAAGGAAGAGAGGAATAGAAGGAAGAGAGGAATAGAAGGAAGAGAGGGATAGAAGGAAGAGAGGAATAGAAGGAAGAGAGGAATAGAAGGAAGAGAGGAATAGAATGAAGAGAGGAATAGAATGAAGAGAGGAATAGAAGGAAGAGAGGAATAGAAGGAAGAGAGGAATAGAAGGAAGAGAGGAATAGAAGGAAGAGAGGAATATAATGAATATAGGAATAGAAAGGAAGAGAGGAATAGAAGGAAGAGAGGGATAGAAGGAAGAGAGGGATAGAAGGAAGAGAGGAATAGAAGGAAGAGAGGAATAGAAGGAAGAGAGGAATATAATGAATATAGGAATAGAAAGGAAGAGAGGAATAGAAGGAAGGGAGGAATAGTAGGAAGAGATGAATAGAAGGAATGGAGGAATAGAAGGAAGAGAGGAATAGAATGAAGAGGGGAATAGAAGGAAGGGAGGAATAGAAGGAAGAGAGGAATAGAAGGAAGGGAGGAATAGAAGGAAGAGAGGAATAGAATGTAAGAGAGGAATAGAAGGAAGGGAGGAATAGAAGGAAGAGAGGAATAGAAGGAAGAGAGGAATAGAAGGAAGAGAGGAATATAATGAATATAGGAATAGAAAGGAAGAGAGGAATAGAAGGAAGGGAGGAATAGAAGGAAGAGAGGAATAGAAGGAAGGGAGGAATAGAAGGAAGAGAGGAATAGAATGTAAGAGAGGAATAGAAGGAAGAGAGGAATAGAAGGAATGGAGGAATAGAAGGAAGAGAGGAATAGAATGAAGAGGGGAATAGAAGGAAGGGAGGAATAGAAGGAAGGGAGGAATAGAAGGAAGAGAGGAATAGAAGGAAGGGAGGAATAGAAGGAAGAGAGGAATAGAATGTAAGAGAGGAATAGAAGGAAGAGAGGAATAGAAGGAAGAGAGGAATAGTAGGAAGAGATGAATAGAATGAAGGGAGGAATAGTAGGAAGAGATGAATAGAAGGAAGAGAGGAATAGAAGGAATAGAGGAATAGAATGAATATAGGAATAGAAAGGAAGAGAGGAATAGAAGGAAGGGAGGAATAGAAGGAATATAGGAACAGAAGGAAGGGAGGAATAGAAGGAAGAGAGGAATAGAAGGAAGGGAGGAATAGAAAGGAAGAGAGGAATAGAAGGAAGGGAGGAATAGAAGGAATATAGGAATATAAGGAATATAGGAATAGAAAGGAAGAGAGGAATAGAAGGAAGGGAGGAATAGAAGGAAGAGAGGAATAGAAGGAAGAGAGGAATAGAAGGAATAGAGGAATATAATGAATATAGGAATAGAAAGGAAGAGAGGAATAGAAGGAAGGGAGGAATAGAAGGAAGAGAGGAATAGAAGGAAGGGAGCAAAGAAGGAAGAGAGGAATAGAAGGAATATAGGAATAGAAAGGAAGAGAGGAATAGAAGGAAGAGAGGAATAGAAGGAAGAGAGGAATAGAAGGAAGAGAGGAATAGAAGGAATAGAGGAATAGAATGAATATAGGAATAGAAAGGAAGAGAGGAATAGAAGGAAGGGAGGAATAGAAGGAAGAGAGGAATAGAAGAAATAGAGGAATATAATGAATATAGGAATAGAAAGGAAGAGAGGAATAGAAGGAAGGGAGGAATAGAAAGGAATAGAGGAATAGAATGAATATAGGAATAGAAAGGAAGAGAGGAATAGAAGGAAGAGAGGAATATAATGAATATAGGAATAGAAAGGAAGAGAGGAATAGAAGGAAGGGAGGAATAGTAGGAAGAGATGAATAGAAGGAATGGAGGAATAGAAGGAAGAGAGGAATAGAATGAAGAGGGGAATAGAAGGAAGGGAGGAATAGAAGGAAGAGAGGAATAGAAGGAAGGGAGGAATAGAAGGAAGAGAGGAATAGAATGTAAGAGAGGAATAGAAGGAAGGGAGGAATAGAAGGAAGAGAGGAATAGAAGGAAGAGAGGAATAGAAGGAAGAGAGGAATATAATGAATATAGGAATAGAAAGGAAGAGAGGAATAGAAGGAAGGGAGGAATAGTAGGAAGAGATGAATAGAAGGAATGGAGGAATAGAAGGAAGAGAGGAATAGAATGAAGAGGGGAATAGAAGGAAGGGAGGAATAGAAGGAAGGGAGGAATAGAAGGAAGAGAGGAATAGAAGGAAGGGAGGAATAGAAAGAAGAGAGGAATAGAATGTAAGAGAGGAATAGAAGGAAGAGAGGAATAGAAGGAAGAGAGGAATAGTAGGAAGAGATGAATAGAATGAAGGAGGAATAGTAGGAAGAGATGAATAGAAGGAAGAGAGGAATAGAAGGAATAGAGGAATAGAATGAATATAGGAATAGAAAGGAAGAGAGGAATAGAAGGAAGGGAGGAATAGAAGGAATATAGGAACAGAAGGAAGGGAGGAATAGAAGGAAGAGAGGAATAGAAGGAAGGGAGGAATAGAAAGGAAGAGAGGAATAGAAGGAAGGAGGAATAGAAGGAATATAGGAATATAAGGAATATAGGAATAGAAAGGAAGAGAGGAATAGAAGGAAGGAGGAATAGAAGGAAGAGAGGAATAGAAGGAAGAGAGGAATAGAAGGAATAGAGGAATATAATGAATATAGGAATAGAAAGGAAGAGAGGAATAGAAGGAAGGGAGGAATAGAAGGAAGAGAGGAATAGAAGGAAGGGAGCAAAGAAGGAAGAGAGGAATAGAAGGAATATAGGAATAGAAAGGAAGAGAGGAATAGAAGGAAGAGAGGAATAGAAGGAAGAGAGGAATAGAAGGAAGAGAGGAATAGAAGGAATAGAGGAATAGAATGAATATAGGAATAGAAAGGAAGAGAGGAATAGAAGGAAGGGAGGAATAGAAGGAAGAGAGGAATAGAAGAAATAGAGGAATATAATGAATATAGGAATAGAAAGGAAGAGAGGAATAGAAGGAAGGGAGGAATAGAAAGGAATAGAGGAATAGAATGAATATAGGAATAGAAAGGAAGAGAGGAATAGAAGGAAGGGAGGAATAGAAGGAATATAGGAATAGAAGGAATATAGGAATAGAAGGAATATAGGAATAGAAAGGAAGAGAGGAATAGAAGGAAGGGAGGAATAGAAGGAAGAGAGGAATAGAAGGAAGAGAGGAATAGAATGAATAGAGGAATATAATGAATATAGGAATAGAAAGGAAGAGAGGAATAGAAGGAAGGGAGGAATAGTAGGAAGAGATGAATAGAAGGAATGGAGGAATAGAAGGAAGAGAGGAATAGAATGAAGAGAGGAATAGAAGGAAGGGAGGAATAGAAAGGAAGAGATGAATAGAAGGAAGAGAGGAATAGAAGGAAGAGAGGAATAGAAGGAATAGAGGAATAGAATGAATATAGGAATAGAAAGGAAGAGAGGAATAGAAGGAAGGGAGGAATAGAAGGAATATAGGAATAGAAGGAATATAGGAATAGAAAGGAAGAGATGAATAGAAGGAAGGGAGGAATAGAAGGAAGAGAGGAATAGAAGGAAGAGAGGAATAGAAGGAATAGAGGAATATAATGAATATAGGAATAGAAAGGAAGAGAGGAATAGAAGGAAGGGAGGAATAGTAGGAAGAGATGAATAGAATGAATGGAGGAATAGAAGGAAGAGAGGAATAGAATGAAGAGAGGAATAGAAGGAAGGGAGGAATAGAAGGAAGAGAGGAATAGAAGGAAGGGAGGAATAGAAGGAAGAGAGGAATAGAATGTAAGAGAGGAATAGTAGGAAGAGATGAATAGAAGGAAGAGAGGAATAGAAGGAAGAGAGGAATAGAAGGAAGAGAGGGATAGAAGGAAGAGAGGAATAGAAGGAAGAGAGGGATAGAAGGAAGAGAGGAATAGAAGGAATATAGGAATAGAATGAATATAGGAATAGAAAGGAAGAGAGGAATAGAAGGAAGGGAGGAATAGTAGGAAGAGATGAATAGAAGGAATAGAGGAATAGAAAGGAAGAGATGAATAGATGGAAGGGAGGAATAGAAGGGATGAATGGATGGAAGGGAGGAATAGAAGGGAGGAATAGAAGGGAGGAATAGAAGGAAGGGAGGAATAGAAAGGAAGAGAGGAATATAAAGAATGGAGGAATATAAGGAATGGAGGAATAGAAGGAAGGAGGAATAGAAAGGAAGAGAGGAATAGAAGGAATAGAGGAATAGAAAGGAAGAGAGGAATAGAAAGGAAGAGAGGAATAGAAGGAACAGAGGAATAGAAGGAAGGGAGGAATAGAAGGAAGAGAGGAATAGAAGGAAGGGAGGAATAGAAGGAAGAGAGGAATAGAAGGAACAGAGGAATAGAATGAAGGGAGGAATAGAAGGAAGAGAGGAATAGAAAGGAAGAGAGGAATAGAAGGAACAGAGGAATAGAAAGGAAGAGAGGAATAGAAAGGAAGAGAGGAATAGAAAGGAAGAGAGGAATAGAAGGAACAGAGGAATAGAAGGAAGGGAGGAATAGAAGGAAGAGAGGAATAGAAGGAAGGGAGGGATAGAAGGAAGAGAGGAATAGAAGGAACAGAGGAATAGAATGAAGGGAGGAATAGAAGGAAGGGAGGAATAGAAGGAAGAGAGGAATAGAAGGAAGGGAGGAATAGAAGGAATAGAAATGAAGAGAGGAATAGAAGGAAGGGAGGCATAGAAGGAATAGAAATGAAGAGAGGAATAGAAGGAACAGAGGAATAGAAGGAAGGGAGGAATAGAAGGAACAGAGGAATAGAAGGAAGGGAGGAATAGAAGGAAGAGAGGAATAGAAGGAACAGAGGAATAGAATGAAGGGAGGAATAGAAGGAAGGGAGGAATAGAAGGAAGAGAGGAATAGAAGGAATAGAAAGGAAGAGAGGAATAGAAGGAAGAGAGGAATAGAAGGAAGGGAGGCATAGAAGGAATAGAGGAATAGAAGGAAGGGAGGAATAGAAGGAAGAGGGGAATAGAAAGAAGAGATGAATAGAAGGAAGGGAGGAATAGAAGGAAGAGAGGAATAGAAAGGAAGAGAGGAATGGAAGGAAGAGAGGAATAGAAGGAAGGGAGGAATAGAGGAATAGAAGGAAGGGAGGAATAGAAGGAAGAGGGGAATAGAAGGAAGAGAGGAATAGAAGGAAGGGAGGAATAGAAGGAAGAGAGGAATAGAAGGAAGAGAGGAATAGAAGGAATAGAGGAATAGAAAGGAATAGAGGAATAGAAGGAAGGGAGGAATAGAAGGAAGAGAGGAATAGAAGGAAGAGAGGAATAGAAGGAAGAGAGGAATAGAAGGAAGAGAGGAATAGAAGGAAGGGAGGAAAGAAGGAAGAGAGGAATGGAAGGAAGAGAGGAATGGAAGGAAGAGAGGAATGGAAAGGAAGAGAGGAATGGAAGGAAGAGAGGAATAGAAAGGAAGAGAGGAATGGAAGGAATAGAAAGGAAGAGAGGAAAGAAGGAAGAGAGGAATAGAAGGAAGAGAGGAATAGAAAGGAAGAGATGAATAGATGGTATGGTGATAATATGGTATGGTGATAATATGTTATGGTGATAATATGGTATGGTGATAATATGTTATGGTGATAATATGGTATGGTGATAATATGGTATGGTGGTAATATTGTATGGTGATAATATGGTAATATGGTATGGTGGTAATATGGTATGGTGATAATATGGTATGGTGGTAATATGGTAATATGGTATGGTGATAATATGGTATGGTGATAATATGGTATGGTGATAATATGATAATATGGTATGGTGATAATATGGTATGGTGGTAATATGGTATGGTGATAATATGATAATATGGTATGTTGATAATATGGTATGGTGATAATATGATAATATGGTATGGTGATAATATGATAATATGGTATGGTGATAATATGGTATGGTGATAATATGGTATGGTGATAATATGGTATGGTGATAATATGGTATGGTGATAATATGGTATGGTGATAATATGGTATGGTGATAATATGATAAATGGTATGTTGATAATATGGTATGGTGGTAATATGGTATGGTGATAATATGGTGATATGGTATGGTGATAATATGGTATGGTGATAATATGGTGATATGGTATGGTGATAATATGGTATGGTGGTAATATGGTATGGTGGTAATATGGTATGGTGATAATATGGTATGGTGATAATATGGTATGGTGATAATATGGTATGGTGATAATATGGTATGGTGATAATAATGTATGGTGATAATATGGTATGGTGGTAATATGGTGTGGTGATAATATGGTATGTTGATAATATGGTGTGGTGATAATATGGTATGGTGAGATCCCTGGTAATTTCCATCCCTAGTTTCTAATTGTGTATTATGTACAACGGCTGCACTGTCTCTGCCTCTG
>NW_027009592.1:0-42953 GCF_036934945.1 Oncorhynchus masou masou | reverse complement strand
CCTGGCTCCTGTCCCAAGTGTCATATAGAGGAGGGTGCTGTCCCACCTGGCTCCTGTCCCAAGTGTCATATAGAGGAGGGTGCTGTCCCACCTGGCTCCTGTCCCAAGTGTCATTTAGAGGAGGGTGCTGTCCCACCTGGCTCCTGTCCCAAGTGTCATATAGAGGGGAGGGTACTGTCCCACCTGGCTCTGTCCCACGTGTCATATAGAGGAGGGTGCTGTCCCACCTGTCCCTGTCCCAGTGTCATATAGAGGAGGGTGCTGTCCCACCTGGCTCCTGTCCCAAGTGTCATATAGAGGAGGGTGCTGTCCCACCTGGCTCCTGTCCCAAGTGTCATATAGAGGAGGGTGCTGTCCCACCTGGCCCCTGTCCCAAGTGTCATATAGAGGAGGGTGCTGTCCCACCTGGCTCCTGTCCCAAGTGTCATATAGAGGGAGGGTACTGTCCCACCTGGCTCCTGTCCCAAGTGTCATATAGAGGAGGGTGCTGTCCCACCTGGCTCCTGTCCCAAGTGTCATATAGAGGAGGGTGCTGTCCCACCTGGCTCCTGTCCCAAGTGTCATATAGAGGGAGGGTGCTGTCCCACCTGGCTCCTGTCCCAAGTGTCATATAGAGGGAGGGTGCTGTCCCACCTGTCCCACCTGGCTCCTGTCCCAAGTGTCATATAGAGGAGGGTACTGTCCCACCTGGCTCCTGTCCCACGTGTCATATAGAGGAGGGTGCTGTCCCACCTGGCTCCTGTCCCAAGTGTCATATAGAGGAGGGTGCTGTCCCACCTGGCTCCTGTCCCAAGTGTCATATAGAGGAGGGTGCTGTCCCACCTGGCCCCTTTCCCAAGTGTCATATAGAGGAGGGTGCTGTCCCACCTGGCTCCTGTCCCAAGTGTCATATAGAGGAGGGTACTGTCCCACCTGGCTCCTGTCCCATATAGTGTGTCACCTGGCTCCTGTCCCAAGTGTCATATAGAGGGAGGGTACTGTCCCACCTGGCTCCTGTCCCAAGTGTCATATAGAGGGAGGGTGCTGTCCCACCTGGCTCCTGTCCCAAGTGTCATATAGAGGAGGGTGTCCCACCTGTCCTGTCCCACATATAGAGGGAGGGTACTGTCCCACCTGGCTCCTGTCCCAAGTGTCATATAGAGGAGGGTACTGTCCCACCTGGCTCCTGTCCCAAGTGTCATATAGAGGGGAGGGTACTGTCCCACCTGGCTCCTGTCCCAAGTGTCATATAGAGGAGGGTGCTGTCCCACCTGGCTCCTGTCCCAAGTGTCATATAGAGGGAGGGTACTGTCCCACCTGGCTCCTGTCCCAAGTGTCATATAGAGGAGGGTCCCACCTGCTCCTGTCCCAAGTGTCCTGTCCCACCTGCTCCTGTCCCAAGTGTCATATAGAGGGAGTGGTCCCACTGTCCCAAGTGTCATATAGAGGAGGGTACTGTCCCACCTGGCTCCTGTCCCAAGTGTCATATAGAGGAGGGTGCTGTCCCACCTGGCTCCTGTCCCAAGTGTCATATAGAGGGAGGGTACTGTCCCACCTGGCTCCTGTCCCAAGTGTCATATAGAGGAGGGTGCTGTCCCACCTGGCTCCTGTCCCAAGTGTCATATAGAGGGAGGGTACTGTCCCCCTGTCTCCCTGTCCCAAGTGTCATATAGAGGGAGGGTACTGTCCCACCTGGCTCCTGTCCCAAGTGTCATATAGAGGGAGGGTACTGTCCCACCTGGCTCCTGTCCCAAGTGTCATATAGAGGAGGGTGCTGTCCCACCTGGCTCCTGTCCCAAGTGTCATATAGAGGAGGGTACTGTCCCACCTGGCTCCTGTCCCAAGTGTCATATAGAGGGAGGGTACTGTCCCACCTGGCTCCTGTCCCAAGTGTCATATAGAGGAGGGTACTGTCCCACCTGGCTCCTGTCCCACGTGTCATATAGAGGAGGGTGCTGTCCCACCTGGCTCCTGTCCCAAGTGTCATATAGAGGAGGGTGCTGTCCCACCTGGCTCCTGTCCCAAGTGTCATATAGAGGAGGGTGCTGTCCCACCTGGCCCCTGTCCCAAGTGTCATATAGAGGAGGGTGCTGTCCCACCTGGCTCCTGTCCCAAGTGTCATATAGAGGAGGGTGCTGTCCCACCTGGCTCCTGTCCCAAGTGTCATATAGAGGGAGGGTACTGTCCCACCTGGCTCCTGTCCCAAGTGTCATATAGAGGGAGGGTACTGTCCCACCTGGCTCCTGTCCCAAGTGTCATATAGAGGGAGGGTACTGTCCCACCTGGCTCCTGTCCCAAGTGTCATATAGAGGGAGGGTGCTGTCCCACCTGGCTCCTGTCCCAAGTGTCATATAGAGGGAGGGTACTGTCCCACCTGGCTCCTGTCCCAAGTGTCATATAGAGGAGGGTGCTGTCCCACCTGGCTCCTGTCCCAAGTGTCATATAGAGGAGGGTGCTGTCCCACCTGGCTCCTGTCCCAAGTGTCATATAGAGGAGGGTGCTGTCCCACCTGGCTCCTGTCCCAAGTGTCATATAGAGGAGGGTACTGTCCCACCTGGCTCCTGTCCCAAGTGTCATATAGAGGAGGGTGCTGTCCCACCTGGCTCCTGTCCCAAGTGTCATATAGTCTGTCCCACCTGGCTCCTGTCCCAAGTGTCATATAGAGGGAGGGTGCTGTCCCACCTGGCTCCTGTCCCAAGTGTCATATAGAGGAGGGTGCTGTCCCCCACCTATAGGCTCCTGTCCCAAGTGTCATATAGAGGAGGGTGCTGTCCCACCTGGCTCCTGTCCCAAGTGTCATATAGAGGAGGGTACTGTCCCACCTGGCTCCTGTCCCAAGTGTCATATAGAGGAGGGTACTGTCCCACCTGGCTCCTGTCCCAAGTGTCATATAGAGGAGGGTGCTGTCCCACCTGGCTCCTGTCCCAAGTGTCATATAGAGGGAGGGTACTGTCCCACCTGGCTCCTGTCCTAAGTGTCATATAGAGGAGGGTGCTGTCCCACCTGGCTCCTGTCCCAAGTGTCATATAGAGGGAGGGTACTGTCCCACCTGGCTCCTGTCCCAAGTGTCATATAGAGGAGGGTGCTGTCCCACCTGGCTCCTGTCCCAAGTGTCATATAGAGGGAGGGTACTGTCCCACCTGGCTCCTGTCCCAAGTGTCATATAGAGGAGGGTGCTGTCCCACCTGGCTCCTGTCCCAAGTGTCATATAGAGGGAGGGTACTGTCCCCCATGTCTCCTGTCCCAAGTATCATATAGAGGGAGGGTACTGTCCCACCTGGCTCCTGTCCCAAGTGTCATATAGAGGGAGGGTACTGTCCCACCTGGCTCCTGTCCCAAGTGTCATATAGAGGGAGGGTGCTGTCCCACCTGGCTCCTGTCCCAAGTGTCATATAGAGGGAGGGTACTGTCCCACCTGGCTCCTGTCCCAAGTGTCATATAGAGGAGGGTGCTGTCCCACCTGGGTCCTGTCCCAAGTGTCATATAGAGGGAGGGTACTGTCCCACCTGGCTCCTGTCCCAAGTGTCATATAGAGGAGGGTGCTGTCCCACCTGGCTCCTGTCCCAAGTGTCATATAGAGGGAGGGTACTGTCCCACCTGGCTCCTGTCCCAAGTGTCATATAGAGGAGGGTGCTGTCCCACCTGGCTCCTGTCCCAAGTGTCATATAGAGGGAGGGTACTGTACCACCTGGCTCCTGTCCCAAGTAACATATAAAGGAGGGTGCTGTCCCACCTGGCTCCTGTCCCAAGTGTCATATAGAGGAGGGTGCTGTCCCACCTGGCTCCTGTCCCAAGTGTCATATAGAGGGAGGGTACTGTCCCACCTGGCTCCTGTCCCAAGTAACATATAAAGGAGGGTGCTGTCCCACCTGGCTCCTGTCCCAAGTGTCATATAGAGGGAGGGTACTGTCCCACCTGGCTCCTGTCCCAAGTGTCATATAGAGGGAGGGTACTGTCCCACCTGGCTCCTGTCCCAAGTGTCATATAGAGGGAGGGTACTGTCCCACCTGGCTCCTGTCCCAAGTGTCATATAGAGGAGGGTGCTGTCCCACCTGGCTCCTGTCCCAAGTGTCATATAGAGGAGGGTGCTGTCCCACCTGGCTCCTGTCCCAAGTGTCATATAGAGGGAGGGTGCTGTCCCACCTGGCTCCTGTCCCAAGTGTCATATAGAGGGAGGGTGCTGTCCCACCTGGCTCCTGTCCCAAGTGTCATATAGAGGGAGGGTGCTGTCCCACCTGGCTCCTGTCCCAAGTATCATATAGAGGGAGGGTGCTGATAATCAATATCATGGTCGGCGTCTTCCCTGTGGCATAAACTGGCTATCCTCAACACCTGCTCTCAGACCTGCAAAGCAAGCTAGTGGATTTTCTCTGGACGGGCTATCACTGGCTGAGGGTGTCAGTGTTGTATATGTCCATTCACGAAGGAGGACAGGACCTGATGGAACTGGACACCAGCATGCGCGCTGCTGAGGAGAGCTGGCGGATTTGGGTTGGACCGGCAGCTGTTCCTCGTGAAGCTGGAGAGGCTGAGTACAGCAGGTCTCTCTGATTTTTACTCTGCAGTGCTGAGGGCCTGGCAGCTGCTAAGGCCCACACGAGAAAGTGGTGTGGAGCCTGGGCAGTGGGTGTGGGAGGAGCCTATCTTCCACAACCCAGCCATCCCTTTGAGATGGGTTCAGTCGGCCACCCTGCAGAGGCAACTGATGGCAGTGGGTTTACTAAGGCTGGGTGACCTGCGACTGCAGGAGGAGGAGGGTGGAAAACCCCGGAAGTCTTGGCACAACAACAAGACTAACATCTCTTAGTCTGCTGGAGAGATTCCTGGGGGAGGTCCAGGAGGTACTGTCTGAACCAATAAGGGGGATGTTTGAGGGGCCAAAGGGGGAGGGGCCACCAATGTTTCTGCCACTGTAGGTGATGGCAGAGGCTGGGGACTGGCAAGGTGGTCTGGAGGATTTGTTCGATTTTAACATTCCGACTCTGGGGGAGTTTGAGGGGGGGGGAGGTAAAGCCCTCTACAACCTCTGCATTTATAAGGTGAGGAACGTTAGAAGCATAACAGGAGTGAGGCAAATCAGTGGCCGGGGTATGTGGGGCCGAGAGTATGGTGGGTTTTAGATGGAGGGGGCTCTACAGTTTCCCAGTACCAAAGAGGTCAGGGGACCTCCAGAGGGATCTACATGGAGCGTTGGCCACTAATGTCTGGTTGGCAGGGGTCGACCCGGGAGTTGGACAGGAGTGTCCTTTCTGTGTCATGAGTGAAACTGTGCATTGTGTGTTTTCTGTGTGCGCCAGTTTAATGCCATTCATGTCTCTGTTGGAATGTCTGTGTGAAAGCTTGGTGGTGGAGTTTACTGACGGGATGTTTTTCATGGGGTACAGGTTTTCCAATAAGGAAAAGGCCAAATGGGTGTTTTCTGTTTGCTAAGGCAAAGTTGGCTATTTGGCTAACAAGGAGGAACAGGGTCAAAGGTGGGGGGATAACATACCCTTTACTATTATTTAATGGACTGGTCTCTGGGCGCCTTAGGGTTGAGTTTGAGTTCTATAGAATGATAAAGTGTGGAGATGTTTCAGGAGATATGGTATGTCGGGGGGGGGGGGGGACGTTGTAGAAGTTGTAGAATATACGTTGTAGAATATACGGTTGTAGAAGTGGTGAGGATATGTTTTTTGTGATGTGTGGTGTTGTTTTGTGTCGTGAGGTAGAGGGCAAGGAGAGTATGCAGTACAAAAAGTCTCTCTTTCTCCCTTTCACCCACATCTCTCCCTCTCTCTCTCTCTCTCTCTCTCTCTCTCTCTCTCTCTCTCTCTCTCTCTCTCTCTCCCTCTCCCTCTCTCCCTCTCCCTCTCCCTCTCCCTCACCCTCTCCCTCTCCCTCTCCCTCTCCCTCTCCCTCTCTCTCTCTCTCCCTCTCCCTCTCCCTCTCCCTCTCCCTCTCTCTCTCTCTCTCCCTCACCTCTTTCTCTTTACTCTCTCCCCTTCTAGGATCCTGTGTGAGACAGTAAAGGACTTTGTTGCCAAAGTGGGGAAGTCCTATGAGAGAAGCACTGAGAATACAGAGGAGTGTGACACCATGTCTCTCAAAGTAAGTACACCACACACACACACACACACACACACACATATAAACACACACACACACATATAAACACACACACACACATACACATACACATATAAACACACACACACACACACACGCGCACACACACATACACATAAAAACACACACACACACGCGCACACACACATACACATATAAACACACACACACGCGCACACACACATACACATATAAACACACACACACGCGCACACACACATACACATATAAACACACACACACACATACACATATAAACACACACACACACATACACATATAAACACACACACACATACACATATAAACACACACACACACATACACATATAAACACACACACACGCGCACACACACATACACATACACATATAAACATACACACACGCGCATACACATATAAACACACACACACGCGCACACACACACGCGCACACACACATACACATATAAACACACAAACACATACACATATAAACACACACACACATACACATATAAACACACACACACACACGTGCACACACACATACACATATAAACACACACACACACACAAACACACGCACTCTCTAAATTAACTCCTCTCCTCCACCAGTGTGCCATCCTGAATGAGAAGCTAGATTTGCTCCTTCAGACCCTCAACACAGAAACCCAGTCATTCCCCCCACCTCCTCGCCTTTCCACACCCCCCATCGTTGAGGAGGAGGAAGAAGAGGAGGAGGTGAGCGAGGAGTCGTTGACCGAGCTGAAGGAGAAACTGGAAGCGGAGGAGAGTGAGAAGGGAGGAGAGAACGGAGGAGGTTCGCCACACAAGATGTTCAGAGCTAAAGAACAGTTGATGCTTCGGGCAAACAGCCTGAAGAAGGCTGTACGAGAGATTATGCAACAGGCAGAGAGAGGTACGTAGATATAGAACATAACAGATCATGGAACAGGCAGAGAGAGGTACGTAGATATAGAACAGAATAGATTATGCAACAGGCAGAGAGAGGTACGTAGATATAGAACATAACAGATCATGGAACAGGCAGAGAGAGGTACGTAGATATAGGACAGAATAGATTATGCAACAGGCAGAGAGAGGTACGTAGATATAGAACAGAATAGATCATGGAACAGGCAGAGAGAGGTACGTAGATATAGGACATAACAGATCATGTAACAGGCAGAGAAAGGTGTGTAGATATAGAACATAACAGATCATGGAACAGGCAGAGAGAGGTACGTAGATGTAGGACATAATAGAACATGTAACAGGCAGAGAAAGGTAGTAGATATAGAACATAACAGATCATGGAACAGGCAGAGAGAGGTACGTAGATGTAGGACATAATAGAACATGTAACAGGCAGAGAAAGGTAGTAGATATAGAACATAACAGATCATGGAACAGGCAGAGAGAGGTACGTAGAAATACATTATGACAAAACAGATCAGACATATACTAGAATAGAGCCTTTGGCGAGTCTTTCATGCCTGTTTCAGAGAGAATACAATGGGACTCCAGACAGTTCAACTTCAAAAAGACTTGGTAATCACTTTGTCACGTAATATGAAGATGTGCAATTTCAGACCCTTCTCTCCCCTCACCCTCTCCCCCTCCTTTTCTCTCTCCTTCTCACCCTCTCCCCCTCCTTTTCTCTCTCCTTCTCACCCTCTCTCCCTCCTTCTCTCTCTCCTTCTCTCCCTCTTCCCCTTCTTCTCTCTTTTCTCCTCATCCTCTCTTCCTCCTTCTCACTCTCCCTGCCCTCTCTCTCTCCCTAGTGGTGGATGAGCAGAATGCCAGCACGGAGGAGCAGGAGCTGCCGTCCACGTTTGAGTTCAGGAAGGAGGGAGAGGAGGACAACAGGGACAGTGAAAAGGACGAGGACACCAAGGAACTAGAGACCCTGCCATGTGAGTCACCTGCCTCTCTGTCTGTCTGTCTGTCTGTCTGTCTGTCTGTCTGTCTGTCTGCCTGTCTGTCTCCTTCTCTCTCTGTCTGTCTCTTGCTTCCATCTATCCAGTACTGTTAAGATCTAGAGGAGTGGCTACCCACTTGGCAAAAACTGATTGAATCAACATTAATTCTGCTTTCTTTCAACAAAAACATTCATTGTGATGACGTTGAATCAACATGGAAAACTGATTCGATTTGCAAAAAGTCATCAACGTGATTGAATTTCAAATTTTTTTTCACCCAACTTTTAACATAAATCCAATGACCTGGTGAAATGTTTTGTTGATTTCACATTAAATTGACATTAGTTCGCAAGCAAAATTAAATCAAAACTAGATGTTGAATGACGTCTGTGCCCAGTTTGTTGGGAGTAGGGGCTAGAGAATAGGGGCTAGAGAATAGGGGCTAGAGAATAGGGGCTAGAGAATAGGGGCTAGGGTATAGGGGCTAGGATGTAGGGGTTAGGGAGTAGGTGCTAGGGAGTAGGGGCTAGGAGCCCATTTTGAATTCAGAAGAGTTAGTTGTATCCTAAAGGAAAAAACATATATTAATAACAACAACACCTAGTGGATTGTCAACTAACTACACCCTGCAACAGGGAACATGTCCTCAACTAACTACACCGTGTCACAGGGAACATGTCCTCAACTAACTACACCGTGTCACAGGGAACATACCCTCAACTAACTACACCGTGTCACAGGGAACATGTCCTCAACTAACTACACCCTGTCACAGGGAACATGTCCTCAACTAACTACACCCTGTCACAGGGAACATGTCCTCAACTAACTACACCGTGTCACAGGGAACATGTCCTCAACTAACTTCACCCTGTCACAGGGAACATGTCCTCAACTAACTACACCGTGTCACAGGGAACATGTCCTCAACTAACTACACCGTGTCACAGGGAACATGTCCCCAACTAACTACACCCTGTCACAGGGAACATATCCTCAACTAACTACATGTCCTCAACTAACTACACCGTGTCACAGGGAACATGTCCTCAACTAACTACACCGTGTCACAGGGAACATACCCTCAACTAACTACACCCTGTCACAGGCAACATGTCCTCAACTAACTACACCCTGTCACAGAGAACATGTCCTCAACTAACTACACCGTGTCACAGGGAACATGTCCTCAACTAACTACACCGTGTCAGGGAACATGTCCTCAACTAACTACACCGTGTCACAGGGAACATCTCCTCAACTAACTACACCCTGTCACAGGCAACATGTCCTCAACTAACTACACCCTGTCACAGAGAACATGTCCTCAACTAACTACACCGTGTCACAGGGAACATGTCCTCAACTAACTACAGCGTGTCAGGGAACATGTCCTCAACTAACTACACCGTGTCACAGGGAACATCTCCTCAACTAACTACACCGTGTCACAGGGAACATGTCCCCAACTAACTACACCCTGTCACAGGGAACATATCCTCAACTAACTACATGTCCTCAACTAACTACACCGTGTCACAGGGAACATGTCCTCAACTAACTACACCGTGTCACAGGGAACATACCCTCAACTAACTACACCCTGTCACAGGCAACATGTCCTCAACTAACTACACCCTGTCACAGAGAACATGTCCTCAACTAACTACACCGTGTCACAGGGAACATGTCCTCAACTAACTACACCGTGTCAGGGAACATGTCCTCAACTAACTACACAGTGTCACAGGGAACATGTCCTCAACTAACTACACAGTGTCACAGGGAACATGTCCTCAACTAACTACACCGTGTCACAGGGAACATGTCCTCAACCAACTACACCGTGTCAGGGAACATGTCCTCAACTAACTACACCGTGTCACAGGGAACATGTCCTCAACTAACTTCACCATGTCAGGGAACATGTCCTCAACTAACTACACCGTGTCACAGGGAACATGTCCCCAACTAACTACACCCTGTCACAGGGAACATACCCTCAACTAACTACACCCTGTCACAGGGAACATGTCCTCAACTAACTACACCCTGTCACAGAGAACATGTCCTCAACTAACTACACCGTGTCACAGGGAACATGTCCTCAACTAACTACACCGTGTCAGGGAACATGTCCTCAACTAACTACACCGTGTCACAGGGAACATCTCCTCAACTAACTACATGTCCTCAACTAACTACACCGTGTCACAGGGAACATGTCCTCAACTAACTACACCCTGTCACAGGGAACATACCCTCAACTAACTACACCCTGTCACAGGGAACATGTCCTCAACTAACTACACCCTGTCACAGAGAACATGTCCTCAACTAACTACACCGTGTCACAGGGAACATGTCCTCAACTAACTACACCGTGTCAGGGAACATGTCCTCAACTAACTACACCGTGTCACAGGGAACATCTCCTCAACTAACTACACCGTGTCACAGGGAACATGTCCTCAACTAACTACACCGTGTCAGGGAACATGTCCTCAACTAACTACACCGTGTCACAGGGAACATGTCCTCAACTAACTACACCGTGTCAGGGAACATGTCCTCAACTAACTACACAGTGTCACAGGGAACATGTCCTCAACTAACTACACCGTGTCACAGGGAACATGTCCTCATCTAACTACACCGTGTCAGGGAACATGTCCTCAACTAACTACACCCTGTCACAGGGAACATGTCCTCAACTAACTACACCGTGTCAGGGAACATGTCCTCAACTAACTACACAGTGTCACAGGGAACATGTCCTCAACTAACTACACCGTGTCACAGGGAACATGTCCTCAACTAACTACACCGTGTCACAGGGAACATGTCCTCAACTAACTACACCGTGTCAGGGAGCATGTCCTCAACTAACTACACCCTGTCACAGGGAACATGTCCTCAACTAACTACACAGTGTCACAGGGAACATGTCCTCAACTAACTACACCGTGTCAGGGAACATGTCCTCAACTAACTACACAGTGTCACAGGGAACATGTCCCCAACTAACTACACCCTGTCACAGGGAACATGTCCTCAACTAACTACACCCTGTCACAGGGAACATGTCCCCAACTAACTACACCCTGTCACAGGGAACATGTCCTCAACTAACTACACCCTGTCACAGGGAACATGTCCTCAACTAACTACACCCTGTCGCAGGGAACATACCCTCAACTAACTACACCCTGTCACAGGGAACATGTCCTCAACTAACTTCACCCTGTCACAGAGAACATGTCCTCAACTAACTACACCGTGTCAGGGAACATGTCCTCAACTAACTACACAGTGTCAGGGAACATGTCCTCAACTAACTACACCGTGTCACAGGGAACATGTCCCCAACTAACTACACCCTGTCACAGGGAACATGTCCTCAACTAACTACACCCTGTCACAGGGAACATGTCCTCAACTAACTACACCGTGTCACAGGGAACATGTCCCCAACTAACTACACCCTGTCACAGGGAACATATCCTCAACTAACTACATGTCCTCAACTAACTACACCGTGTCACAGGGAACATGTCCTCAACTAACTACAGCCTGTCACAGGGAACATGTCCTCAACTAACTACACCGTGTCACAGGGAACATGTCCTCAACTAACTACACCCTGTCACAGGGAACATACCCTCAACTAACTACACCCTGTCACAGAGAACATGTCCTCAACTAACTACACCGTGTCACAGGGAACATGTCCTCAACTAACTACACCGTGTCAGGGAACATGTCCTCAACTAACTACACCGTGTCACAGGGAACATCTCCTCAACTAACTACACCGTGTCACAGGGAACATGTCCTCAACTAACTACACCATGTCAGGGAACATGTCCTCAACTAACTACAACGTGTCACAGGGAACATGTCCTCAACTAACTACACCGTGTCAGGGAACATGTCCTCAACTAACTACACAGTGTCACAGGGAACATGTCCTCAACTAACTACACCGTGTCACAGGGAACATGTCCTCAACTAACTACACCGTGTCACAGGGAACATGTCCTCAACCAACTACACCGTGTCAGGGAACATGTCCTCAACTAACTACACAGTGTCACAGGGAACATGTCCTCAACTAACTACACCGTGTCACAGGGAACATGTCCTCAACTAACTTCACCATGTCAGGGAACATGTCCTCAACTAACTACACCGTGTCACAGGGAACATGTCCCCAACTAACTACACCCTGTCACAGGGAACATATCCTCAACTAACTACATGTCCTCAACTAACTACACCCTGTCACAGGGAACATGTCCTCAAGTAACTACACCCTGTCACAGAGAACATGTCCTCAACTAACTACACCGTGTCACAGGGAACATGTCCTCAACTAACTACACCGTGTCAGGGAACATGTCCTCAACTAACTACACCGTGTCACAGGGAACATCTCCTCAACTAACTACACCGTGTCACAGGGAACATGTCCTCAACTAACTACACCGTGTCAGTGAACATGTCCTCAACTAACTACACCGTGTCACAGGGAACATGTCCTCAACTAACTACACCGTGTCAGGGAACATGTCCTCAACTAACTACACAGTGTCACAGGGAACATGTCCTCAACTAACTACACCGTGTCACAGGGAACATGTCCTCATCTAACTACACCGTGTCACAGGGAACATGTCCTCAACTAACTACACCGTGTCAGGGAACATGTCCTCAACTAACTACACAGTGTCACAGGGAACATGTCCTCAACTAACTACACCGTGTCACAGGGAACATGTCCTCAACTAACTACACCGTGTCACAGGGAACATGTCCTCAACTAACTACACCGTGTCAGGGAGCATGTCCTCAACTAACTACACCCTGTCACAGGGAACATGTCCTCAACTAACTACACAGTGTCACAGGGAACATGTCCTCAACTAACTACACCGTGTCAGGGAACATGTCCTCAACTAACTACACAGTGTCACAGGGAACATGTCCTCAACTAACTACACCCTGTCACAGGGAACATGTCCCCAACTAACTACACCCTGTCACAGGGAACATGTCCTCAACTAACTACACCCTGTCACAGGGAACATGTCCTCAACTAACTACACCGTGTCACAGGGAACATGTCCCCAACTAACTACACCCTGTCACAGGGAACATATCCTCAACTAAGTACATGTCCTCAACTAACTACACCGTGCCACAGGGAACATGTCCTCAACTAACTACACCCTGTCACAGGGAACATACCCTCAACTAACTACACCGTGTCAGGGAACATGTCCTCAACTAACTACACAGTGTCAGGGAACATGTCCTCAACTAACTACACCGTGTCACAGGGAACATGTCCCCAACTAACTACACCCTGTCACAGGGAACATGTCCTCAACTAACTACACCGTGCCACAGGGAACATGTCCTCAACTAACTACACCCTGTCACAGAGAACATGTCCTCAACTAACTACACCGTGTCAGGGAACATGTCCTCAACTAACTACACAGTGTCAGGGAACATGTCCTCAACTAACTACACCGTGTCACAGGGAACATGTCCCCAACTAACTACACCCTGTCACAGGGAACATGTCCTCAACTAACTACACCCTGTCACAGGGAACATGTCCTCAACTAACTACACCGTGTCACAGGGAACATGTCCCCAACTAACTACACCCTGTCACAGGGAACATATCCTCAACTAACTACATGTCCTCAACTAACTACACCGTGTCACAGGGAACATGTCCTCAACTAACTACAGCCTGTCACAGGGAACATGTCCTCAACTAACTACACCGTGTCACAGGGAACATGTCCTCAACTAACTACACCCTGTCACAGGGAACATACCCTCAACTAACTACACCCTGTCACAGAGAACATGTCCTCAACTAACTACACCGTGTCACAGGGAACATGTCCTCAACTAACTACACCGTGTCAGGGAACATGTCCTCAACTAACTACACCGTGTCACAGGGAACATCTCCTCAACTAACTACACCGTGTCACAGGGAACATGTCCTCAACTAACTACACCATGTCAGGGAACATGTCCTCAACTAACTACAACGTGTCACAGGGAACATGTCCTCAACTAACTACACCGTGTCAGGGAACATGTCCTCAACTAACTACACAGTGTCACAGGGAACATGTCCTCAACTAACTACACCGTGTCACAGGGAACATGTCCTCAACTAACTACACCGTGTCACAGGGAACATGTCCTCAACCAACTACACCGTGTCAGGGAACATGTCCTCAACTAACTACACAGTGTCACAGGGAACATGTCCTCAACTAACTACACCGTGTCACAGGGAACATGTCCTCAACTAACTTCACCATGTCAGGGAACATGTCCTCAACTAACTACACCGTGTCACAGGGAACATGTCCCCAACTAACTACACCCTGTCACAGGGAACATATCCTCAACTAACTACATGTCCTCAACTAACTACACCCTGTCACAGGGAACATGTCCTCAAGTAACTACACCCTGTCACAGAGAACATGTCCTCAACTAACTACACCGTGTCACAGGGAACATGTCCTCAACTAACTACACCGTGTCAGGGAACATGTCCTCAACTAACTACACCGTGTCACAGGGAACATCTCCTCAACTAACTACACCGTGTCACAGGGAACATGTCCTCAACTAACTACACCGTGTCAGTGAACATGTCCTCAACTAACTACACCGTGTCACAGGGAACATGTCCTCAACTAACTACACCGTGTCAGGGAACATGTCCTCAACTAACTACACAGTGTCACAGGGAACATGTCCTCAACTAACTACACCGTGTCACAGGGAACATGTCCTCATCTAACTACACCGTGTCACAGGGAACATGTCCTCAACTAACTACACCGTGTCAGGGAACATGTCCTCAACTAACTACACAGTGTCACAGGGAACATGTCCTCAACTAACTACACCGTGTCACAGGGAACATGTCCTCAACTAACTACACCGTGTCACAGGGAACATGTCCTCAACTAACTACACCGTGTCAGGGAGCATGTCCTCAACTAACTACACCCTGTCACAGGGAACATGTCCTCAACTAACTACACAGTGTCACAGGGAACATGTCCTCAACTAACTACACCGTGTCAGGGAACATGTCCTCAACTAACTACACAGTGTCACAGGGAACATGTCCTCAACTAACTACACCCTGTCACAGGGAACATGTCCCCAACTAACTACACCCTGTCACAGGGAACATGTCCTCAACTAACTACACCCTGTCACAGGGAACATGTCCTCAACTAACTACACCGTGTCACAGGGAACATGTCCCCAACTAACTACACCCTGTCACAGGGAACATATCCTCAACTAAGTACATGTCCTCAACTAACTACACCGTGCCACAGGGAACATGTCCTCAACTAACTACACCCTGTCACAGGGAACATACCCTCAACTAACTACACCCTGTCACAGGGAACATGTCCTCAACTAACTACACCCTGTCACAGAGAACATGTCCTCAACTAACTACACCGTGTCAGGGAACATGTCCTCAACTAACTACACAGTGTCAGGGAACATGTCCTCAACTAACTACACCGTGTCACAGGGAACATGTCCCCAACTAACTACACCCTGTCACAGGGAACATGTCCTCAACTAACTACACCCTGTCACAGGGAACATGTCCTCAACTAACTACACCGTGTCACAGGGAACATGTCCCCAACTAACTACACCCTGTCACAGGGAACATATCCTCAACTAACTACATGTCCTCAACTAACTACACCGTGCCACAGGGAACATGTCCTCAACTAACTACACCCTGTCACAGGGAACATACCCTCAACTAACTACACCCTGTCACAGGGAACATGTCCTCAACTAACTACACCCTGTCACAGAGAACATGTCCTCAACTAACTACACCGTGTCAGGGAACATGTCCTCAACTAACTACACAGTGTCAGGGAACATGTCCTCAACTAACTACACCGTGTCACAGGGAACATGTCCCCAACTAACTACACCCTGTCACAGGGAACATGTCCTCAACTAACTACACCCTGTCACAGGGAACATGTCCTCAACTAACTACACCGTGTCACAGGGAACATGTCCCCAACTAACTACACCCTGTCACAGGGAACATATCCTCAACTAACTACATGTCCTCAACTAACTACACCGTGTCACAGGGAACATGTCCTCAACTAACTACAGCCTGTCACAGGGAACATGTCCTCAACTAACTACACCGTGTCACAGGGAACATGTCCTCAACTAACTACACCGTGTCACAGAGAACATGTCCTCAACTAACTACACCGTGTCACAGGGAACATGTCCTCAACTAACTACACCGTGTCACTGGGAACATGTCCTCCACTAACTACACTGTGTCACATGGAACATGTCCTCAACTAACTACACCGTGTCACAGGGAACATGTCCCCAACTAACTACACCCTGTCACAGGGAACATGTCCCCAACTAACTACACTGTGTCACAGGGAACATGTCCTCAACTAAATACACCCTGTCACAGGGAACATGCCCCAACTAACTACACCCTGTCACAGGGAACATGTCCTCAACTAACTACACCCTGTCACAGGGAACATGTCCCCAACTAACTACACTGTGTCACAGGGAACATGTCCTCAACTAACTACACCGTGTCACAGGGAACATGTCCTCAACTAACGACACCGTGTCAGGGAACATGTCCTCAACTAACTACACCCTGTCACAGGGAACATGTCCTCAACTAACTACACCGTGTCACAGGGAACATGTCCTCAATTAACGACACCATGTCAGGGAACATGTCCTCAACTAACGACACCGTGTCAGGGAACATGTCCTCAACTAACTACACCCTGTCACAGGGAACATGTCCTCAACTAACGACACCGTGTCACAGGGAACATGTCCTCAACTAACTACACCATGTCAGGGAACATGTCCTCAACTAACGACACCGTGTCACAGGGAACATGTCCTCAACTAACTACACCGTGTCAGGGAACATGTCCTCAACTAACGACACCGTGTCAGGGAACATGTCCTCAACTAACTACACCGTGTCACAGGGAACATGTCCTCAACTAACTACACCGTGTCAGGGAACATGTCCTCAACTAACGACACCGTGTCAGGGAACATGTCCTCAACTAACGACACCGTGTCAGGGAACATGTCCTCAACTAACGACACCGTGTCACAGGGAACATGTCCTCAACTAACTACACCGTGTCAGGGAACATGTCCTCAACTAACGACACCGTGTCAGGGAACATGTCCTCAACTAACTACACCGTGTCAGGGAACATGTCCTCAACTAACGACACCGTGTCAGGGAACATGTCCTCAACTAACGACACCGTGTCAGGGAACATGTCCTCAACTAACGACACCGTGTCACAGGGAACATGTCCTCAACTAACGACACCGTGTCACAGGGAACATGTCCTCAACTAACTACAGCCTGTCACAGGGAACATGTCCTCAACTAACTACACCGTGTCACAGGGAACATGTCCTCAACTAACTACACCCTGTCACAGGGAACATACCCTCAACTAACTACACCCTGTCACAGAGAACATGTCCTCAACTAACTACACCGTGTCACAGGGAACATGTCCTCAACTAACTACACCATGTCAGGGAACATGTCCTCAACTAACTACACCGTGTCACAGGGAACATCTCCTCAACTAACTACACCGTGTCACAGGGAACATGTCCTCAACTAACTACACCATGTCAGGGAACATGTCCTCAACTAACTACAACGTGTCACAGGGAACATGTCCTCAACTAACTACACCGTGTCAGGGAACATGTCCTCAACTAACTACACAGTGTCACAGGGAACATGTCCTCAACTAACTACACCGTGTCACAGGGAACATGTCCTCAACTAACTACACCGTGTCACAGGGAACATGTCCTCAACCAACTACACCGTGTCAGGGAACATGTCCTCAACTAACTACACAGTGTCACAGGGAACATGTCCTCAACTAACTACACCGTGTCACAGGGAACATGTCCTCAACTAACTTCACCATGTCAGGGAACATGTCCTCAACTAACTACACCGTGTCACAGGGAACATGTCCCCAACTAACTACACCCTGTCACAGGGAACATATCCTCAACTAACTACATGTCCTCAACTAACTACACCCTGTCACAGGGAACATGTCCTCAAGTAACTACACCCTGTCACAGAGAACATGTCCTCAACTAACTACACCGTGTCACAGGGAACATGTCCTCAACTAACTACACCGTGTCAGGGAACATGTCCTCAACTAACTACACCGTGTCACAGGGAACATCTCCTCAACTAACTACACCGTGTCACAGGGAACATGTCCTCAACTAACTACACCGTGTCAGTGAACATGTCCTCAACTAACTACACCGTGTCACAGGGAACATGTCCTCAACTAACTACACCGTGTCAGGGAACATGTCCTCAACTAACTACACAGTGTCACAGGGAACATGTCCTCAACTAACTACACCGTGTCACAGGGAACATGTCCTCATCTAACTACACCGTGTCACAGGGAACATGTCCTCAACTAACTACACCGTGTCAGGGAACATGTCCTCAACTAACTACACAGTGTCACAGGGAACATGTCCTCAACTAACTACACCGTGTCACAGGGAACATGTCCTCAACTAACTACACCGTGTCACAGGGAACATGTCCTCAACTAACTACACCGTGTCAGGGAGCATGTCCTCAACTAACTACACCCTGTCACAGGGAACATGTCCTCAACTAACTACACAGTGTCACAGGGAACATGTCCTCAACTAACTACACCGTGTCAGGGAACATGTCCTCAACTAACTACACAGTGTCACAGGGAACATGTCCTCAACTAACTACACCCTGTCACAGGGAACATGTCCCCAACTAACTACACCCTGTCACAGGGAACATGTCCTCAACTAACTACACCCTGTCACAGGGAACATGTCCTCAACTAACTACACCGTGTCACAGGGAACATGTCCCCAACTAACTACACCCTGTCACAGGGAACATATCCTCAACTAAGTACATGTCCTCAACTAACTACACCGTGCCACAGGGAACATGTCCTCAACTAACTACACCCTGTCACAGGGAACATACCCTCAACTAACTACACCCTGTCACAGGGAACATGTCCTCAACTAACTACACCCTGTCACAGAGAACATGTCCTCAACTAACTACACCGTGTCAGGGAACATGTCCTCAACTAACTACACAGTGTCAGGGAACATGTCCTCAACTAACTACACCGTGTCACAGGGAACATGTCCCCAACTAACTACACCCTGTCACAGGGAACATGTCCTCAACTAACTACACCCTGTCACAGGGAACATGTCCTCAACTAACTACACCGTGTCACAGGGAACATGTCCCCAACTAACTACACCCTGTCACAGGGAACATATCCTCAACTAACTACATGTCCTCAACTAACTACACCGTGTCACAGGGAACATGTCCTCAACTAACTACAGCCTGTCACAGGGAACATGTCCTCAACTAACTACACCGTGTCACAGGGAACATGTCCTCAACTAACTACACCGTGTCACAGAGAACATGTCCTCAACTAACTACACCGTGTCACAGGGAACATGTCCTCAACTAACTACACCGTGTCACTGGGAACATGTCCTCCACTAACTACACTGTGTCACATGGAACATGTCCTCAACTAACTACACCGTGTCACAGGGAACATGTCCCCAACTAACTACACCCTGTCACAGGGAACATGTCCCCAACTAACTACACTGTGTCACAGGGAACATGTCCTCAACTAAATACACCCTGTCACAGGGAACATGCCCCAACTAACTACACCCTGTCACAGGGAACATGTCCTCAACTAACTACACCCTGTCACAGGGAACATGTCCCCAACTAACTACACTGTGTCACAGGGAACATGTCCTCAACTAACTACACCGTGTCACAGGGAACATGTCCTCAACTAACGACACCGTGTCAGGGAACATGTCCTCAACTAACTACACCCTGTCACAGGGAACATGTCCTCAACTAACTACACCGTGTCACAGGGAACATGTCCTCAATTAACGACACCATGTCAGGGAACATGTCCTCAACTAACGACACCGTGTCAGGGAACATGTCCTCAACTAACTACACCCTGTCACAGGGAACATGTCCTCAACTAACGACACCGTGTCACAGGGAACATGTCCTCAACTAACTACACCATGTCAGGGAACATGTCCTCAACTAACGACACCGTGTCACAGGGAACATGTCCTCAACTAACTACACCGTGTCAGGGAACATGTCCTCAACTAACGACACCGTGTCAGGGAACATGTCCTCAACTAACTACACCGTGTCACAGGGAACATGTCCTCAACTAACTACACCGTGTCAGGGAACATGTCCTCAACTAACGACACCGTGTCAGGGAACATGTCCTCAACTAACGACACCGTGTCAGGGAACATGTCCTCAACTAACGACACCGTGTCACAGGGAACATGTCCTCAACTAACTACACCGTGTCAGGGAACATGTCCTCAACTAACGACACCGTGTCAGGGAACATGTCCTCAACTAACTACACCGTGTCAGGGAACATGTCCTCAACTAACGACACCGTGTCAGGGAACATGTCCTCAACTAACGACACCGTGTCAGGGAACATGTCCTCAACTAACGACACCGTGTCACAGGGAACATGTCCTCAACTAACGACACCGTGTCAGGGAACATGTCCTCAACTAACGACACCGTGTCAGGGAACATGTCCTCAACTAACGACACCGTGTCACAGGGAACATGTCCTCAACTAACTACACCCTGTCACAGGGAACATGTCTATAACCAGCTACACCCTGTCACAGGGAACATGTCCTCAACTAACTACACCGTGTCACAGGGAACATGTCCTCAACTAACTACACCCTGTCACAGGGAACATGTCCTCAACTAACTACACCGTGTCACAGGGAACATGTCCTCAACTAACTACACCGTGTCAGGGAACATGTCCTCAACTAACTACACCCTGTCACAGGGAACATGTCCTCAACTAACTACACCCTGTCACAGGGAACATGTCCCCAACTAACTACACCGTGTCAGGGAACATGTCCTCAACTAACTACACCCTGTCACAGGGAACATGTCCTCAACTAACTACACCGTGTCACAGGGAACATGTCCTCAACTGACTACACCGTGTCACAGGGAACATGTCCTCAACTAACTACACCGTGTCACAGGGAACATGTCTTCAACTAACTACACCGTGTCACAGGGAACATGTCCTCAACTAACTACACCCTGTCACAGGGAACATGCCCCACCTTACTACACCGTGTCAGGGAACGAGGCTCTGTCTGACAAGCCCACACATGATGTTCCCTGCTGTAATTAAATTAAAGGGTTTGTGAAGAATTACAAATGGAAAACATGAACTTTATTTCTCCTGATTAAATTATACTTGGTTTAGTTTGTTATTGACAGTGCAGTCAGTGGATAGCTGGATTAGGTATTTCAAGAGTGGCCGAATATCTCTACATGGTATTTACATAGCACAGTGTAGTATTTGCATAGCACAGTGTAGTATTTACAAACATAGAGTGTGTGTTTGTCCCTAAGTGTTTGCGTCCGTGTCTTTTTAGTTTGTTATTGATAGTGCAGTCATTGGATAGCTGGATTAGGTATTTCAAGAGTGGCCGAATATCTCTACATGGTATGTACATAGCACAGTGTAGTATTTTCTCTGCTGCCAATGACTGGAAAGAACTACAAAAATCTCTGAAATTGGAAACACTTATCTCCCTCTCTAGCTTTAAGCACCAGCTGTCAGAGCAGCTCACAGATTCCTTCACCTGTACATAGCCCCTCTATAATTTAGCCCAAACAACTACCTCTTCCCCAACTGTATTTATTTATTTAGCTCCTTTGCCCCCCATTATTTTTATTTCTACTTTCTTCCACTGCAAATCAACCATTCCAGTGTTTTACTTGCTATATTGTATTTACTTCGCCACCATGGCCTTTTTTTGACTTTACCTCCCTTATCTCACCTCCATTGTCACATTGTAAATAGACTTATTTTTCTACTGTATTATTGAATGTATGTTTGTTTTACTCCATGTGTAACTCTGTGTTGTTGTATGTGTCGAACTGCTTTGCATTATCATGGCCAGGTCGCAATTGAAAATGAGAACTTGTTCTCAACTTGCCTACCTGGTTAAATAAAGGTGAAATAAAAAAATAAAAAGAATTGCATAGCACACTGTAGTATTTACAGAGCACAGTGTAGTATTTACAGAGCACAGTGTAGTATTTACAGAGCACAGTGTAGTATTTACAGAGCACAGTGTAGTATTTACAGAGCACAGTGTAGTATTTACAGAACACAGTGTAGTATTTAAATAGCACTGTGTAGTATTTACATAGCACAGTGTAGTATGTACAGAGCACAGTGTAGTATTTAAATAGCACAGTGTAGTATTTACAGAGCACAGTGTAGTATTTACATAGCACTGTATAGTATTTACATAGCACTGTGTAGTATTTACATAGCACTGTGTAGTATTTACATAGCATTGTGTAGTATTTACATAGCACAGTGTAGTATTTACATAGCACAGTGTAGTATTTACATAGCACTGTGTAGTATTTACATAGCACTGTGTAGTATTTACATAGCACAGTGTAGTATTTACATAGCACTGTGTAGTATTTACACAGCATTGTGTAGTATTTACATAGCACAGTGTAGTATTTACAAACACAGTGTTTGTTTGTCCCTAAGTGTGTGTGTCCGTGTCCTGTATGATGTGTCGTTGTCTGTTGGACAGGGGCTCTTCCTGTTCACAAGGAATCTTCTTCCTGCCTCAGAGCAGTAGGAATTGTATACTCTCTGATGTAATCCCCTTGTTCTATCGACTCTCCCCTAGATCTTTAGTACATACCTCAATAGATAGTGATCTTTAGTACATACTAGAATAGATAGTGCTCTTTAGTACATACTAGAATAGATAGTGCTCTTTAGTACATACTAGAATAGATAGTGCTCTTTAGTACATGCTAGAATAGATAGTGCTCTTTAGTACATACTAGAATAGATAGTGCTCTTTAGTACATACTAGAATAGATAGTGATCTTTAGTACATACTAGAATAGATAGTGCTCTTTAGTACATACTAGAATAGATAGTGCTCTTTAGTACATACTAGAATATATAGTGCTCTTTAGTACATACTAGAATAGATAGTGCTCTTTAGTACATACTAGAATAGATAGTGCTATTTAGTACATACTAGAATAGATAGTGATCTTTAGTACATACTAGAATAGATAGTGCTCTTTAGTACATACTATAATAGATAGTGATCGCTAGTACATACTAGAATAGATCATGATCTTTAGTACATACTGGAATAGATAGTGATATTTAGTACATACTAGAATAGATAGTGCTCTTTAGTACATACTAGAATAGATAGTGCTCTTTAGTACATACTAGAATAGATAGTGATCGTTAGTACATACTAGAATAGATAGTGATCTTTAGTACATACTAGAATAGATAGTGCTCTTTAGTACATACTAGAATAGATAGTGCTCTTTAGTACATACTAGAATAGATAGTGCTCTTTAGTACATGCTAGAATAGATAGTGCTCTTTAGTACATACTAGAATAGATAGTGATCTTTAGTACATACTAGAATAGATATTGCTCTTTAGTACATACTAGAATAGATAGTGCTCTTTAGTACAAACTAGAATATATAGTGCTCTTTAGTACATACTAGAATAGATAGTGCTCTTTAGTACATACTAGAATAGATAGATAGTGCTCTTTAGTACATACTAGAATAGATAGTGATATTTAGTACATACTAGACTAGATAGTGCTCTTTAGTACATACTAGAATAGATAGTGCTCTTTAGTACATACTAGAATAGATAGTGCTCTTTAGTACATACTAGAATAGATAGTGCTCTTTAGTACATACTAGAATAGATAGTGCTCTTTAGTACATGCTAGAATAGATAGTGCTCTTTAGTACATACTAGAATAGATAGTGATCTTTAGTACATACTAGAATAGATATTGCTCTTTAGTACATACTAGAATAGATAGTGCTCTTTAGTACAAACTAGAATATATAGTGCTCTTTAGTACATACTAGAATAGATAGTGCTCTTTAGTACATACTAGAATAGATAGATAGTGCTCTTTAGTACATACTAGAATAGATAGTGATATTTAGTACATACTAGACTAGATAGTGCTCTTTAGTACATACTAGAATAGATAGTGCTCTTTAGTACATACTAGAATAGATAGTGCTCTTTAGTACATACTAGAATAGATAGTGCTCTTTAGTACATACTAGAATAGATAGTGCTCTTTAGTACATACTAGAATAGATAGTGCTCTTTAGGACATACTAGAATAGATAGTGCTCTTTAGTACATACTAGAATAGATAGTGCTCTTTAGTACATACTGGAATAGATAGTGATCTTTAGTACATACTAGAATAGATAGTGCTCTTTAGTACATACTAGAATAGATAGTGCTCTTTAGTACATAATAGAATAGATTGTGCTCTTTAGTACATGCTAGAATAGATAGTGCTCTTTAGTACATACTAGAATAGATAGTGATCTTTAGTACATACTAGAATAGATATTGCTAGAATAGATAGATAGTGCTTTAGTACATACTAGAATAGATAGTGCTCTTTAGTACAAACTAGAATATATAGTGCTCTTTAGTACATACTAGAATAGATAGTGCTCTTTAGTACATACTAGAATAGATAGATAGTGCTCTTTAGTACATACTAGAATAGATAGTGATATTTAGTACATACTAGAATAGATAGTGCTCTTTATACATACTAGAATAGATAGTGCTCTTTAGTACATACTAGAATAGATAGTGCTCTTTAGTACATACTAGAATAGATAGTGCTCTTTAGTACATACTAGAATAGATAGTGATCTTTAGTACATACTAGAATAGATAGTGATCTTTAGTACATACTAGAATAGATAGTACATACTAGAATAGATAGTGCTCTTTAGTACATACTAGAATAGATAGTGCTCTTTAGTACATACTAGAATAGATAGTGCTTTTACATAGAATACATACTAGAATAGATAGTGATCTTTTAGTACATACTAGAATAGATAGTGATCTTTAGTACATACTAGAATAGATAGTGCTCTTTAGTACATACTAGAATAGATAGTGCTCTTTAGTACATACTAGAATAGATAGTGAGTCTTTAGATACTTTAGTACATACTAGAATAGATAGTGATCTTTAGTACATACTAGAATAGATAGTGCTCTTTAGTACATACTAGAATAGATAGTGATCTTTAGTACATACTAGAATAGATAGTGCTCTTACATACTAGAATACATACTAGAATAGATAGTGCTTTAGTTTACTAGAATAGATAGTGCAGTACATACTAGAATAGATAGTGATCTTTAGTACATACTAGAATAGATAGTGATCTTTAGTACATACTAGAATAGATAGTGCTCTTTAGTACATACTAGAATAGATAGTGCTCTTTAGTACATACTAGAATAGATAGTGATCTTTAGTACATACTAGAATAGATAGTGATCTTTAGTACATACTAGAATAGATAGTGCTCTTTAGTACATACTAGAATAGATAGTGCTCTTTAGGACATACTAGAATAGATAGTGCTCTTTAGTACATACTAGAATAGATAGTGCTTTTTAGTACATACTAGAATAGATAGTGCTTTTTAGTACATACTAGAATAGATAGTGATCTTTAGTACATACTAGAATAGATGGTGATCTTTAGTACATACTAGAATAGATAGTGATCTTTAGTACATACTAGAATAGATAGTGATCTTTAGTACATACTAGAATAGATAGTGCTCTTTAGTACATACTAGAATAGATAGTGTTCTTTAGTACATACTAGAATAGATAGTGCTCTTTAGTACATACTAGAATAGATAGTGCTCTTTAGTACATACTAGAATAGATAGTGCTCTTTAGTACATACTAGAATAGATAGTGCTCTTTAGTACATACTAGAATAGATAGTGATCTTTAGTACATACTAGAATAGATAGTGATCTTTAGTACATACTAGAATAGATGGTGATCTTTAGTACATACTAGAATAGATAGTGAATGTCTATGTACTAACACTCTCTCTCTCTCTCACTCTCTCGCTGTCTCTGTCCCTGTCTCTGTCTCTATCTCTGTCTATGTCTCTTGCTCTCTCTCTCTCTCTCTCTCTCTCTCGCTCTCTCTCTCTCTCTCTCTCTCTCTCTCGCTGTCTCTGTCTCTGTCTCTGTCTATGTCTCTTGCTCTGTCTCTCTCTCTCTAGTGGCTAAGAGTCCTTGTTCCCCTCCTGAAAGGTGTGTGAGTCGCAGCAGCCAATCATGTGGCTCTTTCTCCATCACACCCTTCACCACCAGCAAGGAGAACCTGCCTGTACTCAACACGCGTATCATCTGCCCTGGTACATCCTACGGTATATGCACACATGGGCGCCATACACACATACATGCACATTTCACATACACACATACACACATACATGGTTCATGCTCACGCGTATGCACACACACACCTGCCCTGATACATGTAAACACACACACACACACACACGCACACACACACACACACACACACACACACACACACACACACACACACACACACACACACACACACACACACACACACACAGACAGATCGTCATACCTTCATAACGATTAGCAATGCTAACAAATACGTTCAACATGTAAAATCCCATAGAGAATTCCAACTAAATACAAACGGGCGCATTGCAAACATTTTATACATATTTTAGTCTCTGACCTAAAGTATTTACAGGACTGACATCCCAGCTCATAAATTCATACAAGTAACTCAAAAATGTTTCTTACAAAAAAAATGTTAGGCAGCAAGCTGGATCTAGGAGGGGATTCTCTGCTGTTACCAAGCGAAGCTGGATTTAGATAGCTACCTACTAAATGAGCAAACCAAATGCACAACTGCACGTTTTAGACAGTAGCCATTTCCTGATTGCTAAAATTAAAATAATTTGCCTAATTTCTGTTTATGTAACAAAACAAGCAATGTGTAGTGTAGAGAATTATTGTACCATCTAAATCACTGTGAAATATATTTTCAAAAAACAAAAATACTGTATTTTCAGCTGTTTGAAGCTGGGTTGCAAAACCGAGAGTCAAAGACGCAAAAAACGAAACTTAAGAACGGGGAGCATAGAAGTAGCGCACATAGAACAGATCTACCGCTTCTTAAACTTGCTTTCGATGAGAATGACAGATCTATAACTCACATTTCTAAGTGAATTTGGTCGGGTCACCCAAAAAGTTACATATTGCAGCTTTAACTTAATAGTTTAAGAGATATCTAGCTGGCAAACATTTATTTGTGAATTCCATACTGTAATTAGTTCACCTGGCGCATGCTGTACAACAGTGAGTGACTCACAAGGCCTCGGTCTCTCGTTGTTGTGTGCTTGCAGACAAACATCCTGTGACTGGGGACTACTGGTAAGCTTCAGAATAAAAAATAATGTGAAATGAGGAATGCAATCTTCTTTATCGCCTAACGTATTGCACACAATTTGACTGCAGGTATTTATTTAAAAAGTAGTGACAAATATTCAAATAAAAATCTAACATTTCAAAGAAATAGTTTCAACGGTATTGATGGTATTGAAAAACCATCCCGTGGCTATTTTCAAAAGCCCCAGTTTACGGTATACTGCCCAAGCCTAAAACATACACACACACACACACACACACACACACACACACACACACACACACACACACACACACACACACACACACACACACACACACACACACACACACACACACACACACACACACACACACACATATTGTTGGCCCTGAGACATGTAGACATACCACACACAGCAGTTTTTAAGAACACCGCTGTTTCTCTGTACAGGTTTGCGTGCTGGTCTGGCAGCCTCTATAGCTGGTAGCTCCATCATCAGTAAGATGCTGCTGGCTAATATCGACCCATTTGGAGCTACGCCCTTTCTGGACTCTGACCTGGACTCACTGTAAGACCCTCTGACCTCTCAGCTCTGACCTTTAGGCTACCATATTCAGAAAGTTTAAGACTTTAACTGTGAGTGACCAGATCAAAACATATATATTTTTAAAGGTTTGTGTAGTTTTGTGAACTTCTCTGTGTCTTTCTATCTCCCCACAGAGAGGGCTTTAGTGAGAAGTGTGTAATGAACAACTACTTTGGCGTTGGGCTGGATGCTAAGATCACATTGGAGTTCAACAACAAGAGGGAAGAACACCCAGAGAAGTGCAGGTGAGCTCTAGGTTTATCTCTCCTCTCCTCCCTCATCCCGCTCCACTGGTCTCTCATTCCTCTCTCCTCTATTCTCTCACCCTTTTCTCATTACACTCCTTTCTCTTCCTCACTACACCCCCCCCCCCCCCCCCACACACCCCCACACCCTTCTCTAGGAGTCGTACTAAGAACAGGGTATGGTATGGGGTTCTGGGCACCAAGGAACTCCTCCAGAGAACCTACAAGAATCTAGAACAGAAGGTTCAACTGGAGGTGAGAGACGAAACCATAGAACTAGAATTACTAGAAGCAACATTCCCGTGAAAAATCTATGTCTTGTGGTGGATAGAATGGCGGACATATTGGAATAGAGCCTAACATTAAATGTGTGTGTGTGTGTGTGTGTGTGTGTGTGTGTGTGTGTGTGTGTGTGTGTGTGTGTGTGTGTGTGTGTGTGTGTGTGTGTGTGTGTGTGTGTGTGTGTGTGTGTGTGTGTGTGTGTGTGTGTGTGTCCGTCCAGTGTGACGGCCAGTACATCCCCCTGCCCAGCCTTCAGGGCATTGCGGTGCTGAACATCCCCAGCTATGCAGGTGGAACAAACTTCTGGGGAGGAACCAAGGAGGACGACGTGAGTGCTGTTCTACCAAAACTGTGTGTGTGACTCTGGTTGGTACTTTATGGCTGCTGGCTCAGTGTTTTAGGAGAACAGACAAACATAATGATACCACCTCTGGTTGGTACTTTATGGCTGCTGACTCAGTGTTGTAGGAGAACAGACAAACATAATGATACCACCTCTGGTCAGTACTTTATGGCTGCTGACTCAGTGTTGTAGGAGAACAGACAAACATAATGATACCACCTCTGGTTGGTACTTTATGGCTGCTGGCTCAGTGTTGTAGGAGAACAGACAAACATAATGATACCACCTCTGGTTGGTACTTTATGGCTGCTGACTCAGTGTTGTAGGAGAACAGACAAACATAATGATACCACCTCTGGTTGGTACTTTATGGCTGCTGGCTCAGTGTTGTAGGAGAACAGACAAACATAATGATACCACCTCTGGTTGGTACTTTATGGCTGCTGGCTCAGTGTTGTAGGAGAACAGACAAACATAATGATACCACCTCTGGTCGGTACTTTATGGCTGCTGGCTCAGTATTGTAGGAGAACAGACAAACAACGATACCACCTCTGGTCGGTACTTTATGGCTGCTGGCTCAGTGTTGTAGGAGAACAGACAAACATAATGATACCACCTCTGGTTGGTACTTTATGGCTGCTGACTCAGTGTTGTAGGAGAACAGACAAACATAATGATACCACCTCTGGTTGGTACTTTATGGCTGCTGGCTCAGTGTTGTAGGAGAACAGACAAACATAACTATACCACCTCTGGTTGGTACTTTGTGACAGGGGGACACTATTTGGCATGACAGGCCCCTAGTTCCGTAAGGTTACCTCTGTGTGTGTGCGACGTGGTGTTGTAAATCAAGGGCAGTGAGGTTGGTGCTCCCGAGTGGCGCAGCGGTCTAAGGCACTGCATCTCAGTGCTTGAGGCGTCACTACAGACGCCCTGGTTCGATTCCAGCCTGCATCACATCCGGCCATGATTGGGAGTCCCATAGGGCAGCGCATAATTGGGCTAGCTTCGCAGGGGGAGGCCGTCATTGAAAATAAGACTTTGTTCTAAACTGACTTGCCTAGTTAAATAAAGGTTAGATAAAAGGTTACCTCTGACGTGGTGTTGTAACAGCTGTGCTGGGACAGAGCCAGCTGCTGGGAGGACTTCCAGTGGAACTGATCCAACACACACATCATCCTCAGCATTTACTCTCTGCACACACACCACAGGTGCACACACACACTTGCAGTAAATCCACATGCACAAACATATTTCTTAAACTGTGTTCAAACTATAAACCATCTTCAGACCTCTGACTATTTTGGCCCCAATGAAAATAAACCTGTTGAATTGATATCAGTGAGTACGTTTACATGAACACTAATAATTTGAAATTAAACTGATTACGACAGAAGGCCGAGTTTTTTTATTTATTTTTATTTATTTAACTAGGCAAGTCGGTTAAGGACAAATTCTTATTTTCAATGATGGCCTAGGAACAGTGGGTTAACTGTCTGTTCAGAGTATGGCGTTAGTCATGTGGGTTAACTGTCTGTTCAGAGTATGGCGTTAGTCATGTGGGTTAACTGTCTGTTCAGAGTATGGCATTAGTCATGTGGGTTAACTGTCTGTTCAGAGTATGGCATTAGTCATGTGGGTTAACTGTCTGTTCAGAGTATGGCATTAGTCATCTGGGTTAACTGTCTGTTCAGAGTATGGCATTAGTCATATGGGTTAACTGTCTGTTCAGAGTATGGCATTAGTCATGTGGGTTAACTGTCTGTTCAGAGTATGGCATTAGTCATGTGGGTTAACTGCCTGTTCAGAGTATGGCATTAGTCATGTGGGTTAACTGTCTGTTCAGAGTATGGCATTAGTCATATGGGTTAACTGTCTGTTCAGAGTATGGCATTAGTCATGTGGGTTAACTGCCTGTTCAGAGTATGGCATTAGTCATGTGGGTTAACTGTCTGTTCAGAGTATGGCATTAGTCATGTGGGTTAACTGCCTGTTCAGAGTATGGCGTTAGTCATGTGGGTTAACTGTCTGTTCAGAGTATGGCATTAGTCATATGGGTTAACTGTCTGTTCAGAGTATGGCATTAGTCATGTGGGTTAACTGTCTGTTCAGAGTATGGCATTAGTCATGTGGGTTAACTGCCTGTTCAGAGTATGGCGTTAGTCATGTGGGTTAACTGTCTGTTCAGAGTATGGCATTAGTCATATGGGTTAACTGCCTGTTCAGAGTATGGCATTAGTCATGTGGGTTAACTGTCTGTTCAGAGTATGGCATTAGTCATGTGTGTTAACTGTCTGTTCAGAGTATGGCATTAGTCATATGGGTTAACTGCCTGTTCAGAGTATGGCATTAGTCATGTGGGTTAACTGTCTGTTCAGAGTATGTCATTAGTCATGTGGGTTAACTGTCTGTTCAGAGTATGGCATTAGTCATGTGAACACTTTACTCTGCTTTTCTTAATCGGCGTCAGGTCATAATCAAAGTAAGCATATGATTGAAGCACCTGGTTTTCTGAGCGACCTTTAGAATGATTAGGTGAAGGTCTTAATCAGAGTTCCAGGGGTGTATTTGATCTGTCCGTATGCCAGCACCAGCAACACAAGCCTCCCTGTTATGGACGAGTGAAGTGAATTTGTAAAATCTAAAAGTACGCATCTTAGAAATAGTTTTCACAAACAAACTGTATATGTCCGAACTCCTAATCAAATAGTCTTGGCATAAATAACATGGTCGCTGTGGTAGAACATTTATTTTGATTCCAGATTTTCTAGATTTACAGTCCCATCAGGTAGCCTGATTTCAGATGTGTCTGTGTAAACAGGATTATTTGGGAATTCGTTTTAATCAAACTATTATATTAATCTGACTATCCAAAATAATGATAGTGTTATTTTACTTGTTATTTGTTACTTTTATTTTTTATTTTCATTTAAAAAATGAACTGCATTGTTTGTTAAGGGCTTGTAAGTAAGCATTTCGCTGTAAGGTCTACACCTGTTGTATTCAACGCATTTGACAAATACTATTTTATTTTATTTGATGTCACATAGTACTCAATGAAGGGTGTGTTATTGTGAGTAGGGCTCCACCTAGTGCTATTACTCTAAACTACAGTACAATAGATCACAGCCTCTCTGAGCCTTTGACGTGCATGGAGCTAACTAGTACAGATCTGCTTTAAATAGGCATTTATGAGTGGATCAGAGCAGAGGAATGTTGTAGTACAATGATGTCTGATTCATCATTACCTTGACCTAATCATGGACCGTGTGGACAGAGAGATCAATATCAAGTCAGAGGAGCCTTTCACTCCAGAGTTTCTAATCTAAACTCTAACCTCCCCTGATCTCACTAGACGATTTGGAGGTGAATAAAATGTCAGAGACAGTTTTCAATCGAGGGAGATAAGTCATGGTGATGACTATGGTTATGGTAATGTTGGTGATGACTATGGTTATGGTAATGATGATGATAATGATAACTATGATAATGACAACTAATAAACTACTGCTACAACTAATATAAACTACTAATACAACTACTAATACAATTAATAAAACTACTAATACAACTAATAAACTACTGCTACAACTACTAATACAACTAATAAAACTACTAATACAACTACTGCTACAACTACTAATACAACTAATAAAACTACTAATACAACTACTAATACAACTAATATAAACTAATAAAACTACTAATACAACTAATATAAAGTAATAAAACTTCTAATACAACTAATAATACAATAATATAAACTACTAATACAACTAATAAAACTACTGCTACAACGAATAAACACGACTAATAAAAATACTAATACAACTAATACAACTACTGCTACAACTGCTAATACAACTAATAATACAATTAATAAAACTACTAATACAACTACTGCTACAACTGCTAATACAACTAATATAAACTACTGCTACAACTACTAATATAAACTACTGCTACAACTACTAATAAAACTACTGCAACAACTACTAATACAACTAATAAAAACTACTAATAAAACTACTAATACAACTAATAAACTACTGCTACAACTAATATAAACTACTAATACAGCTACTAATACAATTAATAAAACTACTAATACAACTAATAAACTACGGCCACAACTACTAATACAACTAATAAAAACTACTAATATAAACTACTAATACAACTAATAAAAACTACTAATACAACTAATAAAACTACTAATACAACTAATAAAACTATGAATATAAACTACTAATACAACTAATAAAACTACTAATACAACTAATAAACTACTGCTACAACTACTGCTACAACTACTAATAACTACTAATACAACTAATATAAACTACTAATACAACTACTAAAACTACTAATAAAACTACTAGTAAAATTACTAATACAACTAATAAAAACTACTGCTACAACTACTAATACAACTAATATAAACTACTGCTACAACTACTAGTACAACTAATAAAACTACTAGTACAACTAATAAAACTACTAATACAACTAATAAAACTACTAATACAACTACTAATACAACTAACAACTACTAATACAACAAATAAAAACTACTGCTACAACTACTGATACAACTAATAAAACTACTGCTACAACTACTAATACAACTAATAAAACTACTGCTACAACTACTAATACAACGAATAAAACTACTGCTACAACTACTAATACAACTAATAAAACTACTGCTACAACTACTAATACAACTAATAAAACTACTGCTACAACTACTAATACAACTAATAAAACTACTGCTACAACTACTAATACAACTAATAAAACTACTGCTACAACTACTAATACAACTAATAAAACTACTAATACAACTAATAAAACTACTAATACAACTAATAAAACTATGAATATAAACTACTAATACAACTAATAAAACTACTAATACAACTAATAAACTACTGCTACAACTACTGCTACAACTACTAATAACTACTAATACAACTAATATAAACTACTAATACAACTACTAAAACTACTAATAAAACTACTAGTAAAATTACTAATACAACTAATAAAAACTACTGCTACAACTACTAATACAACTAATATAAACTACTGCTACAACTACTAGTACAACTAATAAAACTACTAGTACAACTAATAAAACTACTAATACAACTAATAAAACTACTAATACAACTACTAATACAACTAACAACTACTAATACAACAAATAAAAACTACTGCTACAACTACTGATACAACTAATAAAACTACTGCTACAACTACTAATACAACTAATAAAACTACTGCTACAACTACTAATACAACGAATAAAACTACTGCTACAACTACTAATACAACTAATAAAACTACTGCTACAACTACTAATACAACTAATAAAACTACTGCTACAACTACTAATACAACTAATAAAACTACTGCTACAACTACTAATACAACTAATAAAACTACTGCTACAACTACTAATACAACTAATAAAACTACTGCTACAACTACTAATACAACTAATAAAACTACTGCTACAACTACTAATACAACTAATAAAACTACTGCTACAACTACTAATACAACTAATAAAACTGAGCATCTATAATAAAAGAAATTATAAAAAAATCCTCTCACTGTCAACTGTGTTTATTTTCAGCAAACTCAACATGTGTAAATAATTGTATGAACATAACAGATTCAACAACTGGGACAAAAACTGAACATGTTTCACAGACATGTGACTAACAGAAGTGGAATAATGTGTCCCTGAACAGCGGGGGTCAAAATCAAAAGTAACAGTCAGTATCTGGTGTGGCTACCAGCTGCGTAAAGTAATGCAGTGCATCTCCTCTTCATGGACGGCTCCAGATGTGCCAGTTCTTGCTGTGAGATGTTACCCCACTCTTCCACCAAGGCACCTGCAACCTCCCGGACATGCCTGGGGGAATGGGCCCTAGCCCTCACCCTCCGATCCAACAGGTCTCAGATGTGCTCAATGGGATTGAGATCCAGGCTCTTTGCTGGCTATGGCAGAACACTGACATTCCTGTTTGCAGGAAATCACACACAGAATGAGCAGTATGGCTGGTGGCATTGTCAGGATGAGCCTACAGGAAGGGCACCACATGAGGGAGGAGAATGTCTTCCCTGTAACACACAGCATTGAGATTGCCTGCAATGACAACAAGCTGTGATGCTGTGACACACCTACCCAGACCATGACGGACCCTCCACTTCCAAATTGGTCCCGCTCCAGAGTACAGGCGGGATCGATTGCAGGTGTAATGCTCATTCCTTTGATGATAAACTCGTCAGTGAAGAGCACTCTTAACCAGGCGATGTTGTTGCCTGTGATGTCTGGTGAGGACCTGCCTTTCAACAGCCCTACAAGCCCTCAGCCCAGCCTCTCTCAGCCTATTGCGGACAGTCTGAGCACTGATGGAGGGATTGTGCGTTCCTGGTGTAACTCGGGCAGTTGTTGTGATGTTCGGATGTACTGATCCTTTGCAGGTGTTGTTACACGTGATCTGCCACTGTCTTAGGCATCTCACAAGGCATTTCTAAGTTATATTGCTCAAGAATCAATGGTCTCATATCATTCAAAATTTATGTAGATACTGCTGATTTACCCTTTAATATATACCTGGAAATTTAAAAAGTTGATACATAAAAAATAAAAATAAATGGTACCAATGCAATTGTCTTCTGTTTTGGGAGTGACAGACAATACATTGTGCAATAGTGGCATCCAAGAATGAATCTCCAGAGATTAAGGTCTTGGGTAGTGTCACGACTTCCGCCAAAGTTGGCTCCCCTGCCTGTTTGGGCGGTGCTCAGCGGTCGTTGTCACCGGTCTACTAGAAGTTGGCTCCCCTGCCTGTTTGGGCGGTGCTCAGCGGTCGTTGTCACCGGTCTACTAGAAGTTGGCTCCCCTGCCTGTTTGGGCGGTGCTCAGCGGTCGTTGTCACCGGTCTACTAGAAGTTGGCTCCCCTGCCTGTTTGGGCGGTGCTCAGCGGTTGTCGTCACCGGCCTACTAGAAGTTGGCTCCCCTGCCTGTTGGGGCGGTGCTCAGTGGACGTTGTCACCGGCCTACGAGCCACCACCGATCCCTTTTCCTGTTTGTTTTGTCTTATGAGTTGCACCTGTGTCCTATTATGTTTTCCTGATGGGCTTCCTTATTTAAGGCTAGTAAACCCGCCCTTGTTTTGTGCGGGATTAATCTTGTGTTATTGTTGTGTTGTTGGGTGTGTTCGTGTTCCCGGACCGGGTACCCTGTGTTTTGGGTTGGTCTGTATTTTTCGTGCCCTGTGTTTTGGGCATTGTATTTTGGTGCCATATTGAAGCTCTTTGCGCCTGATTCTTACCTCACACACCTAGTCCCTCGGGACAGGCATGTTTCTATACTGTAGATGACATCACCACAGTCTAGGATAGGAAGCCGTAGTTGGGTAACTAAGTTCTTTCCAATGGATACAGTAAAACAATTCTTAGATCTGTATAGTAACCTAAGCTTATAGTTCATTGTTTTTGTAATATAATCAATATGCTTTCTCACCAGACACCTGGGTATTTGTAGTTGTCCACATATTCAGAACCGTCCAGAGTAGTGATGCTAGTCGGGCAGGTGGGTGCGGACAGCAATCGGTTGAAGTGCATGCATTTAGTTTTACTAGCATTTAAAAGCAGTTGAGGGCCACTGAAGGAGAGTTGTATGGTATTGAAGTTAATTTGGACACTGTGTCCAAAGAAGGGATGGATGTATACAGAATGGTGTGGTCTGCTTAGAGGCTGATCAGAGAATCACCAGCAGCAAGAGGGTCATCATTGATATATGCAGAGAAAAGAGTCGGCCCAAGAATTGAACCCTGTGGCACCCCCAGAGACTGGCAGAGGTCCGGACAACAGCCCTACGATTTGACACACTGAACTCTGTCTGAGAAGTAGTTGGTGAACCAGGCGAGGCAGTCATTTGAGAAACCAAGGCTATTGAGTCGGCCCGATAAGAATGCTTTGATTGACAGAGTTGAAAGCCTTGGCCAGGTCGATGAAGACGGCTGGTTATGATGGTTATGATGATGATGGTCATGATGGTGATGATGGTTATGACGATGATGGTGATGACGGGTATTGGGGATGTATCAGAATAGTTGGGTAACATAGATAAGATGTTTTATTTTCATTATATGCTTGTGAGTTACTTCTCATTTAGAATGTATCTTGTTGTACTATAGTGGTGGCCATTTGCAGTTATCCTTTCTCTGTCCTGGGTTCAGTTACTTGGGCCGCAAGGAGGGGAGAGGTCAAGCTTGTCTTCATATGTAAACATATCTTTTAAACCATGTGAAGGGATGATTGAGGGGGAACCAATTATCTCTTGGCTCCACAATGTCTGTGTGCCAGTCACTGTGTCTCTGTGATCTTGTCCAGGAGGGGTGTATTTGATATATGCCTGTTGATGAGGTTTTGTTTTTGGTCCTGAGTGGTACCAAGAGCGAGATAAGAACATAGTTTAGGAGACAAGGCTGAACGATAATTTATAGCCAATGCTGTCTGGCTATGTGTGTATTTGCTATAAAGGATATCAGTTGCAATGTGTAAGCACTCTCAGAGAATTCATTTACAGACACTGAATTAATCTGAGAGTCACAGGGTTGTGATGGAGCTCATATAATTAAAGATGGACTTTATGATAACTCTGACTTGTGTGTGGTTTGCTCTCATGATTTGGTAAATACAGGAAATGTCCACTACAGGTGATAGTTAGGATGATGATGGTGATGATGGTTATGATGGTGATGATGGTTATGATGGTGATGGTGATGATGGTCATGGTTAAGATGATGATGATGGTTATGATGGTGATGGTGGTGATGGTGATGATGGTTATGATGGTGATGGTGATGATGGTTATGATGGTGATGGTGATGATGGTTATGATGATGATGGTTATGATGGTGATGATGGTGATGGTGGTTATGATGGTGATGGTGGTTATGATGATGATGGCGATGGTGACGATGATGATTATGATGTTAGTTATGATGATGGTGATGATGATGGTGATGATGATGATGGTTATGATGATGGTGATGATGATGGTGATGATGATGGTTATGTTGATGGTGATGATGGTTATGATGGTGATGGTGATGACCATGATGACGATGATGATTATGATGACGGTGGTGATGGTGATGATGATGATGATGGTCATGATGGTTATGATGATGGTTATGATGATGGTTATGATGATTGTCATGATCGTTATAATGATGGTGATGATGATTGTGATGATGATGGTGATGATGACGATGATGACGATGATGGTTATGATGATTATTATGATGATGGTTATGATGATAATGATGATGATGGTTATGATGATAATGATGATGATGGCGATGGTGGTTATGATGATGGTTATGATGATGGTTATGATGGTTATGATGATGATTATGATGATGGTTATGATGATAATGATGATGATGGCGATGGTGGTTATGATGATGGTTATGATGGTGATGATGATGGTTATGATGATGATGGTCATGGTGGTGGTGGTTATGATGATGGTTATGATGGTGATGGTTATGATGGTGGTGGTGGTGGTTATGATGATGGTTATGATGATAATGATGATGATGGCGATGGTGGTTATGATGATTATTATGATGATGGTTATGATGATAATGATGATGATGGTTATGATGATAATGATGATGATGGCGATGGTGGTTATGATGATGGTTATGATGATGGTTATGATGGTTATGATGATGATTATGATGATGGTTATGATGATAATGATGATGATGGCGATGGTGGTTATGATGATGGTTATGATGGTGATGATGATGGTTATGATGATGATGGTCATGGTGGTGGTGGTTATGATGATGGTTATGATGGTGATGATGATGGTTATGATGGTGATGGTTATGATGGTGATGGTTATGATGGTGGTGGTGGTGGTTATGATGATGGTTATGATGATGATGGTCATGGTGGTGATGGTTATGATGGTGATGGTTATGATGGTGATGGTTATGATGGTGATGGTTATGATGATGATGGTTATGATGGTGATGATCAGGATAAGGATAATGTATGCACAAATAATTCCCCCCCTACACACACCATAAGTGTCATCAACATGCTCTAAAGCAGAGCTTGTTTAGGTCCCAGGGGGTCGAAACACTGGTTCTAATAAGGGAATAATTTAGTCCTGGGACACCAGGTGAGAACAAGGTAGAAATGTGTTTTTGCCCTTCAGCACCAGGATTGGGCAGCCCTGCTTTACATTTACATTTACATTTACATTTAAGTCATTTAGCAGACGCTCTTATCCAGAGCGACTTACAAATTGGTGAATTCACCTTCTGACATCCAGTGGAACAGCCACTTTACAATAGTGCATCTAAATCATTAAGGGGGGGGGGTGAGAAGGATTACTTATCCTATCCTAGGTATTCCTTGAAGAGGTGGGTTTCAGGTGTCTCCGGAAGGTGGGTGATTGACTCGCTGTCCTGGCGTCGTGAGGGAGTTTGTTCCACCATTGGGGGGCCAGAGCAGCGAACAGTTTTGACTGGGCTGAGCGGGAACTGTACTTCCTCAATGGTAGGGAGGCGAGCAGGCCAGAGGTGGATGAACGCAGTGCCCTTGCTTGGGTGTAGGGCCTGATCAGAGCCTGGAGGTACTGCGGTGCCGTTCCCCTCACAGCTCCGTAGGCAAGCACCATGGTCTTGTAGCGGATGCGAGCTTCAACTGGAAGCCAGTGGAGAGAGCGGAGGAGCGGGGTGACGTGAGAGAACTTGGGAAGGTTGAACACCAGACGGGCTGCGGCGTTCTGGATGAGTTGTAGGGGTTTAATGGCACAGGCAGGGAGCCCAGCCAACAGCGAGTTGCAGTAATCCAGACGGGAGATGACAAGTGCCTGGATTAGGACCTGCGCCGCTTCCTGTGTGAGGCAGGGTCGTACTTTAGAGCAATGTACTGTAACTGTGTTCATTGTGTTTTAACCCGTGTGTGTGTGTGTGTGTGTGTGTGTGTGTGTGTGTGTGTGTGTGTGTGTGTGTGTGTGTGTGTGTGTGTGTGTGTGTGTGTGTGTGTGTGTGTGTGTGTGTGTGTGTGTGCGTGTGTGTGCGCGTGTGTGTGCACGTGTGTGTGTTTAGATATTCTGTGCCCCGTCATTTGATGATAAAATCCTGGAGGTGGTAGCAGTGTTTGGCAGTATGCAGATGGCTGTGTCCAGAGTCATCAAACTGCAACATCACCGCATAGCACAGGTAACAAACACACACACACACACACACACACACACACACTACCTTTACTCTACTGTAGTCTTTCATCCAATGACTCTTTCCTCCACTGTCAGTGTCGCTCAGTGAAGATCACTATCCTGGGAGATGAGGGTGTTCCTATCCAAGTGGACGGAGAGGCCTGGGTACAACCTCCTGGAGTCATTAAGATCCAACACAAGAACAGAGCCCAGATGTTGACCAGGGACAGGGTGAGAAAGAGGACCAACAGTCAATAGTGAAGATATGGGGAGGGAATCAGAGCTGGATTCAATCCCTATTGTGGAAGTACTGCGGAAGGTCCATGTTAAAATATTATGTCTTTTGGGGGGGATTGAACCGACATGTACAGTGTTTACCATGAACGCTATCTCTGCAAACATGGGAAAATTGCTTTTAAATTTACATCGAACTCTACGCTGATCTTCTGCAATATGGATTGAATCCGATCTTAAAATGTTACTGTATGCCCTGTCTCTGACTCTGTTCCTGTTCCTGTCTTTGTCTCGGTTTCTCTTTGTTTATGTCTCTGTCTGTCTCTCTTTCTGTCTCTGTCCCTGTCTCTCGCTGTTTCTGTCCCTGTCTCTCTCTGTCTTGGTCTGTGTCTCTGTGGATGTTAATTCCTTTCCTTCCTGTGCCCCTCCCTGTTGCTCCTCCCTGTGTCTCCTCCATGTGCCCCTCCCTGTGCCCCTCCCTGTGTCTCCTCCATGTGTCACTCACTGTGTCCCTCCATGTGTCCCTCCCTGTGTCTCCTCCATGTGTCACTCACTGTGTCCCTCCATGGTGTCTCTCCGTGTGTCTCCTCCATATGTCCCTCCCTGTGTCTCCTCCATGTGCCCCTCCCTGTGTCTCCTCCCTGTCTCCATGTGTCCCTCCCTGTGTCTCCTCCATGTGTCACTCCATGTGTCTCATCTATGTGTCACTCACTGTGTCCCTCCATGTGTCACTCACTGTGTCCCTCCATGTGTCCCTCCCTGTGTCTCCTCCTTGTGTTCCTCCCTGTGTCTCCTCCTTGTGTTCCTCCCTGTGTCTCCTCCTTGTGTTCCTCCCTGTGTCTCCTCCCTGTGTTCCTCCCTTTGTCTCCTCCATGTGTCCCTCATTGTGTCTCCCTCCCCTGTCTCCATGTGTCCCTCCCTGTGTCTCCATGTGTCCCTCCATGTGTCCCTCCATGTGTCCTCCATGTGTCCCTCCCTATGTCTCCTCCATGTGTCACTCACTGTGTCTCCTCCATGTGTTCCTCCCTGTGTCTCCTCCATGTGTCCCTCCCTGTGTCTCCTCCATGTGTCCCTCCATGTGTCCCTCCCTATGTCTCCTCCATGTGTCACTCACTGTGTCCCTCCATGTGTCCCTCCATGTGTTCCTCCCTGTGTCTCCTCCATGTGTCACTCACTGTGTCCCTCCATGTGTCCCTCCCTGTGTCTCCTCCTTGTGTTCCTCCCTGTGTCTCCTCCATGTGTCCCTCATTGTGTCTCCTCCCTGTGTCTCCTCCCTGTCTCCATGTGTCCCTCCCTGTGTCTCCTCCATGTGTCACTCCATGTGTCCCTCCCTGTGTCTCCTCACTGTGTCCCTCCATGTGTCCCTCCCTGTGTCTCCTCCATGTGTCCCTCCCTGTGTTCCTCCATGTGTCTCCTCCATGTGTCACTCACTGTGTCCCTCCCTGTGTCTCCTCCATGTGTCTCCTCCCTGTGTTCCTCCCTGTGTCTCCTCCCTGTCTCCATGTGTCCCTCCCTGGGTCTCCTCCATGTGTCCCTCCATGTGTCCCTCCCTGTGTCTCCTCCCTGTGTTCCTCCATGTGTCTCCTCCCTGTGTTCCTCCCTGTGTCTCCTCCATGTGTCCCTCCATGTGTCCCTCCATGTGTCCCTCCCTATGTCTCCTCCATGTGTCACTCACTGTGTCTCCTCCCTGTCTCCATGTGTCCCTCCCTGTGTCTCCTCCATGTGTCCCTCCATGTGTTCCCCCCTGTGTTCCCCCATGTGTCCCTCCATGTGTCTCCTCCTTGTGTTCCTCCCTGTGTCTCCTCCATGTGTCCCTCATTGTGTCTCCTCCCTCTGTCTCCTCCCTGTCTCCATGTGTTCCTCCCTGTGTCTCCTCCATGTGTCCCTCCATGTGTCCCTCCCTGTGTCTCCTCCCTGTGTTCCTCCATGTGTCTCTCCTGTGTTCCTCCCTGTGTCTCCTCCATGTGTCCCTCCATGTGTCCCTCCATGTGTCCCTCCCTATGTCTCCTCCATGTGTCACTCCCCTGTAGTCTCCCTCCCTGTCTCCATGTGTCCCTCCCTGTGTCTCCTCCATGTGTCCCTCCTCCATGTGTTCCCCCCTGTGTTCCCCCATGTGTCCCTCCATGTGTCTCCTCCTTGTGTTCCTCCCTGTGTCTCCTCCATGTGTCCCTCATTGTGTCTCCTCCCTCTGTCTCCTCCCTGTCTCCATGTGTTCCTCCCTGTGTCTCCTCCCTGTCTCCATGGGTCCCTCCCTGTGTCTCCTCCCTGTGTCCCTCCCTGTGTCCCTGCCTGTGTCCCTCCCTGTGTCTCCTCCCTGTGTTCCTCTCTGTGTTCCTCCATGTGTCTCCTCCCTGTGTTCCTCCCTGTGTCTCCTCCC
>NW_027009591.1:0-42971 GCF_036934945.1 Oncorhynchus masou masou | reverse complement strand
TCAGTCTTCCTGCCATTAACTAATGCTGGAGGACTGAACAGTAGGGTTCTAGTCTGTCCTTCAGTCTTCCTGCCATTAACTAGAGTCTAGAGGACTGAACAGTAGGGTTCTAGTCTGTCCTTCAGTCTTCCTGCCATTAACTAGAGTCTAGAGGACTAAACAGTAGGGTTCTAGTCTGTCCTTCAGTCTTCCTGCCATTAACTAGAGTCTAGAGGACTAAACAGTAGGGTTCTGGTCTGTCCTTCAGTCTTCCTGCCATTAACTAATGCTGGAGGACTGAACAGTAGGGTTCTGGTGTGTCCTTCAGTCTTCCTGCCATTAACTAGAGTCTAGAGGACTGAACAGTAGGGTTCTGGTCTGTCCTTCAGTCTTCCTGCCATTAACTAATGCTGGAGGACTGAACAGTAGGGTTCTGGTCTGTCCTTCAGTCTTCCTGCCATTAACTAATGCTGGAGGACTGAACAGTAGGGTTCTGGTCTGTCCTTCAGTCTTTCTACCATTAGAGGACTGAAGGGTATAGCTCTTTAAGCAACCAAATATGATAAAGTAAAGTGGTGAGATTTAGCATTGGTTTAATTAGTTCTGCTAAATCTACACTCCACTCTGCCTGTGAAGACACTCACAGCACACACACACACACTCACAGCACACACACACAGACCTTCAGATCCTCGTGGAAAACGCAGCCAACCGATGAGCCAACGCTGAAGCAGCGCTTTCTAAAACCCTACATGACAGGTCTGTGCCTGAGGCTACAAGCTAGCTTTCTCCACTCCTCCCCTATACACTCCTCTTCTCCTCCCTCCCTCCATCCATCCACCCCTTCATCAAAGCCCTCCTCTCACACTGACCCTGAGAGGGGGTGGCCATATATAATTGCCCCTCTGGAAGAAGAGGAGAATGGAGGGAGAACGGGAAGGGGTGAGAGGGGGAGGGGGAAGAGTTAGAGCGTGGAGGAGGAGGGGGAAGGGGAGAGAGGAGAATGAAGGAGGAGGGGGAAGGAGGGAGAGGACAGAGGGGGGAGAGACGGAAAGGGAGGAGAGGGGTAGGGGGATGGGGAAGAGGATGGAGGGGGAGAGAAGCAGAAGGGGGGTGAGAGGGTGGAGGGTAGAGGGGTAGGGGAGAGGGGTAGGGGATGGGGAAGAGGATGGAGGGGGAGAGTAGCGAGAAGGGGGGTGAGAGGGTGGAGGGTAGAGGGGTAGGGGGAGAGTAGCGGGAAGGGGGTGAGAGGGTGGAGGGTGGAGCAGGGAGGGTGATGAGAGAGGAGAGAAGCGTGTGAAATCTCACTGTCTGCTTTAATATTCCTGCAGAGTGAGAAACAGACAGAAAATCGATCACGTCATTTTTCCTCCAATATGAAAAACTTAAGGGGGAAAGAACGGTGAACCACCCCCTCCTTTTCGGTCAATCATGTTTAGTCTCTCTTTCTTCCGGTAAAACTACAAAATAAAAAAAGGGAAGGGGTGAACCACCCCCCCCCCCCCCCTCTTTTTCGGTCAATCATGTTTAGTCTCTCTTTCTTCCGGTAAAACTACAAAATAAAAAGGGAAGGTGAACCACCCCCCTCCTTTTCGGTCAATCATGTTTAGTCTCTCTTTCTTCCGGTAAAACTACAAAATAAAAAAGGGAAGGGTGAACCACCCCCCCCCTCCTTTTCGGTCAATCATGTTTAGTCTCTCTTTCTTCCGGTAAAACTACAAAATAAAAAAATGTGATTACGTGAATCAAAACTATAGCTCATGCCTTGTCTATTGAACAAGATCCAAAGAGGTCAGAAAGCTCTCTGCCTCCGATGCCAACAGAACCAGTCAATAATATTAGGCAATGTAATAGGCAAGCATTCTGGGTATATATTCTAAACCTGGCACTAAATGGCACTTATTCCCTATATAGTACACTAATGTTGACCAGAGTAGTGCACTGTATAGGGAATAGGGTGCCATTTAGGAGGCAAGAACGGGATTGGGTTTTCTAAGTGAGTGAGACCCTAGCAAAGGGAGTGAGACTCTAGAAAAGTGAGTGAGACCCTTGAAAAGTGAGTGAGACCCTTGCAAAGTGAGTGAGACCCTAGAAAAGTGAGTGAGACCCGAGAAAAGTAGGCAGCTCCAACTGGGTTGAAGGTCTGATGTTTTTGTCTTTGAGACCTTGACAATGAGCCAGACAGAGACAGATATCTGACATCAGGGTCAGCTAACAGAATAGTCTGACAGCCTGTCTGTCTGTCTCTTATCACCTATCAGGTTTAATGGTGCCACACTGCCCCAGTGGACTAGAGCAACCTGCACAGGCTCTAAAACAACCCTTACACATAGACACAACCACACACACATCCACACACACAGAGACACATCCACACACACAGACACAACCACGCACACAGACACAACCACGCACAGAGACACAACTACACGCAGAGACACAACTACACACAGAGACACAACCACACACAGAGACACAACCACAGACAGACAGACAGACAGACAGACAGACAGACAGACAAAGAGGGACAGAGACAGAGAGACAGAGACAGAGAGACAGAGACAGCCAGAGAGAGACAGACAGAGAGACAGAGAGACAGAGAGACAGAGAGACAGAGAGACAGACAGACAGACAGACAGACAGACAGACAGACAGACAGACAGACAGACAAAGAGACAGAGAGAGAGAGACAGACAGAGAGAGACAGACAGAGGGAGACAGACAGAGAGAGAGACAGACGGACAGACAGACAGACAGACAGACAGACAGACAGAGAGAGAGAGAGAGAGACAGAAAAAGGTTGTTTATTTCACTTTTGTTTATTATCGATGTAAACATATCTTTCCCATACCAATAAAGCCCTTTGAATGTAATTGAATTGAGAGAGAGTGTGAGTTAGGGGACTGCCTGTTCACCCCGCTATCATCCAGAAGGCGAGGTCAGTACAGGTGCATCAAAGCTGGGACCGAGAGACTGAAAAACAGCTTCTATCTCAAGGCCATCAGACTGTTAAACAGCCACCACTAACATTGAGTGGCTGCTGCCAACACACTGACACTGACTCAACTCCAGCCATTTTAATAATGGGAATTGATGGGAAATGATGTAAATATATCACTAGCCACTTCAAACAATGCTACCTTATATAATGTTACTTACCCTACATTATTCATCTCATATGCATACGTATATACTGTACTCTATATCATCGACTGCATCCTTATGTAATACATGTATCACTAGCCACTTTAACTATGCCACTTTGTTTACATACTCATCTCATATGTATATACTGTACTCGATACCATCTACTGTATCTTGCCTATGCTGCTCTGTACCATCACTCATTCATATATCCTTATGTACATATTCTTTATCCCCTTACACTATGTATAAGACAGTAGTTTAGGAATTGTTAGTTAGATTACTTGTTGGTTATTACTGCATTGTCGGAACTAGAAGCACAAGCATTTCGCTACACTCGCATTAACATCTGCTAACCATGTGTATGTGACAAATAAAATTTGATTTGATTTTTGATTTGAGGACCACACACACCCCTCTCTTTGTGAGATTGTGCTTATAAATTAGAGACTTAACCATGAGTTGGCCCCTCAATCTGTGCTCTGCTCTGCTGCTCACTCTTGATTCATGGAGAGCAAACTTTACTGACATCAAGCATGACTGATAGCCCACACACACACACACACACTTGAATAAACATGCACAATACTTAAACAAACACACACACACACATACCTAAACACATACATTCTCATTTACATATACCCCTCTCCACCCCGCTCTGCCTAGGGCCCTTTCATGTAAAGACTAAAGAGGACTGGTTTTTTTTGTGTGTGTGTGTGTGTGTGTGTGTGTGTGTGTGTGTGTGTGTGTGTGTGTGTGTGTGTGTGTGTGTGTGTGTGAGTGTGTGTGTGTCTGTGTGTGTGTGTGTTTACGTGTGTGTGTGTGTGTGTGTGTGTGTGTGTGTGTGTGTGTGTGTGTGTGTGTGTGTGTGTGTGTGTGTGTGTGTGTGTGTGTGTGTGTGTGTGTGTGTGTGTCCTAGCTCTGCTTTGACATTATCTCCCCAGACTCCGGAGAGAGAGAAGAGGTTAGAAAAAGGAGAAGAGGGCTGAGGTAATGATCACTGTGCAGTGATTACACATACTCCTCCATCACAGTCTTACCATGGGAAAACCTCTGCTGATTACCACTCACCTTCTGTCCTTACTGACAGAGAGAAGAACAGAAGGTGGGAGAGAGAAGGAGATAGACAGAGAGAGAGAGAGAGAGAGAGAGAGAAAGAGAGAGATGGAAGGAGGTGGAGCGAGAGCAGGAAGAGAGTGAAGGACGGCGGAAGCACAGAAAGAGAGAGAGATGGGAGAGGAAAGGAGAGGGGAGGACGGAAAGAGAGAGAGAGATGTGAGAGGAAAGGAGAGGGGAGGGCGGAAAGAGAGAGAGAGATGGGAGAGGAAATGAGAGGGGAGGACGGAAAGAGAGAGAGAGATGGGAGAGGAAATGAGAGATGAAGACAGAAAGAGGGACAGCAACAGAGAGAGTAAGATACGGAAAGAGAAAGAGATAGAGGGAGGAAGAGGGAGAGCGACTGCGTATCTGTCCTGTGTGTGTAAAACAGGGTTAGAGGTTGTCAATCTATCAGAGATCAGTATAGGCCCCTGGCCCAGCCCAGCCAGTAGGTCTGGAGAACAAGTCACCTGCCGCCATCTCTACCCCTCTGATCACATCCCTCACTGAGACACAGAGACAGGAGGGAGGGAGCCATGAGACACGACCCTCTACTCTGTCTTCCTCTCTCATACCTTCAGCCTCTTTTGTATGTTTCTCTCTTTTCATTCCCTCAGGTATTCCCCTGTAATGTCCAAGAACCATAGGACAGCTCCTCACAGTAAAACAAATAGAGGGCTTCCATGATGACATCACCCCTGACGCCTGACCTCTGACCCATTCTTCAGATCTAATGTTATGTGTCACGTGCTTTGTAAACAAGAGGTGTAAACTAAGAGTTAAATGCTTGCTTACGGGCCCTTCCCAACAATGCATGAGAGAAAAAATAGAAATGACAGAAAAATAATAACGCAAGGAATAAATACACAGTGAGTAACAATAGCATGGCTATAAACATGGGGTACGAGGTAATTGAGCTAGATATGTACATATACAGGATATATAAAGTGACTAGGCAACAGGATAGATAAACTGTAACAGCAGGATAGAAAATAAACTGTAACAGCGGGATAGAAAATAAATTGTAACAGGATAGATAATAAACTGTAACAGCAGGATAGATAATAAACTGTAACAGCGGGATAGAAAATAAATTGTAACAGGATAGATAATAAACTAACAGCAGGATAGATAATAAACTGTAACAGCAGGATAGATAATAAACTGTAACAGCAGGATAGATAATAAACTGTAACAGGATAGATAATAAACTGTAACAGCAGGATAGATAATAAACTGTAACAGCAGGATAGATAATAAACTGTAACAGCAGGATAGATAATAAACTGTAACAGCAGGATAGATAATAAACTGTAACAGCAGGATAGATAATAAACTGTAACAGGATAGATAATAAACTGTAACAGCGGGATAGATAATAAACTGTAATAGGATAGATAATAAACTGTAACAGGATAGATAATAAGCTGTAACAGCAGGATAGATAATAAACTGTAACAGCAGGATAGATAATAAACTGTAACAGCAGGATAGATAATAAACTGTAACAGCAGGATAGATAATAAACTGTAACAGGATAGATAATAAACTGTAACAGCAGGATAGATAATAAACTGTAATAGCAGGATAGATAATAAACTGTAACAGCAGGATATATAATATAATGTAACAGCAGGATAGACAATAAACTGTAACATGATAGATAATAAACTGTAACAGGATAGATAATAAACTGTAACAGAAGGATAGATAATAAACTGTAAAAGCAAGATAGATAATCAACTGTAACAGCAGGATAGACAATAAACTGTAACATGATAGATAATAAACTGTAACAGCAGGATAGATAATAAACTGTAACAGGATAGATAATAAACTGTAACAGCAGGATAGATAATAAACTGTAAAAGCAGGATAGATAATAAACTGTAACAGGAGGATAGATAATAAACTGTAACAGCAGGATAGATAATAAACTGTAACAGCAGGATAGATAATAAGCTGTAACAGCAGGATAGATAATAAACTGTAACAGCAGGATAGATAATAAACTGTAACAGCAGGATAGATAATAAACTGTAACAGCAGGATAGATAATAAACTGTAACAGGATAGATAATAAACTGTAACTGCAGGATAGATAATAAACTGTAACGGCAGGATAGATGATAAACTGTAACAGCAGGATAGATAATAAACTGTAACAGGATAGATAATAAACTGTAACAGGATAGATAATAAACTGTAACAGCAGGATAGATAATAAACTGTAACAGCAGGATAGATAATCAACTGTAACAGCAGGATAGACAATAAACTGTAACATGATAGATAATAAACTGTAACAGGATAGATAATAAACTGTAACAGCAGGATAGATAATAAACTGTAACAGCAGGATAGATAATAAACTGTAACAGGATAGATAATAAACTGTAACAGGAGGATAGATAATAAACTGTAACAGCAGGATAGATAATAAACTGTAACAGCAGGATAGATAATAAGCTGTAACAGCAGGATAGATAATAAACTGTAACAGCAGGATAGATAATAAACTGTAACAGCAGGATAGATAATAAACTGTAACAGGATAGATAATAAACTGTAACTGCAGGATAGATAATAAACTGTAACAGCAGGATAGATGATAAACTGTAACAGCAGGATAGATAATAAACTGTAACAGGATAGATAATAAACTGTAACAGGATAGATAATAAACTGTAACAGCAGGATAGATAATAAACTGTAACAGCAGGATAGATAATAAACTGTAACAGCAGGATAGATAATAAACTGTAACAGGATAGATAATAAACTGTAACAGGATAGATAATAAACTGTAACAGCAGGATAGATAATAAACTGTAACAGCAGGATAGATAATAAACTGTAACAGGATAAATAATAAACTGTAACAGGATAGATAATAAACTGTAACAGCAGGATAGATAATACACTGTAACAGGATAGATAATAAACTGTAACAGCGGGATAGATAATAAACTGTAATAGGATAGATAATAAACTGTAACAGGATAGATAATAAGCTGTAACAGCAGGATAGATAATAAACTGTAACAGCAGGATAGATAATAAACTGTAACAGGATAGATAATAAACTGTAACAGCAGGATAGATAATAAACTGTAATAGCAGGATAGATAATAAACTGTAACAGCAGGATAGATAATATAATGTAACAGCAGGATAGACAATAAACTGTAACAGGATAGATAATAAACTGTAACAGGATAGATAATAAACTGTAACAGCAGGATAGATAATAAACTGTAAAAGCAAGATAGATAATCAACTGTAACAGCAGGATAGACAATAAACTGTAACAGGATAGATAATAAACTGTAACAGCAGGATAGATAATAAACTGTAACAGGATAGATAATAAACTGTAACAGCAGGATAGATAATAAACTGTAAAAGCAGGATAGATAATAAACTATAACAGGAGGATAGATAATAAACTGTAACAGCAGGGTAGATAATAAACTGTAACAGCAGGATAGATAATAAGCTGTAACAGCAGGATAGATAATAAACTGTAACAGCAGGATAGATAATAAACTGTAACAGCAGGATAGATAATAAACTGTAACAGCAGGATAGATAATAAACTGTAACAGGATAGATAATAAACTGTAACTGCAGGATAGATAATAAACTGTAACAGCAGGATAGATGATAAACTGTAACAGCAGGATAGATAATAAACTGTAACAGGATAGATAATAAACTGTAACAGCAGGATAGATAATAAACTGTAACAGCAGGATAGATAATAAACTGTAACAAGATAGATAATAAACTGTAACAGCAGGATAGATAATAAACTGTAACAGCAGGATAGATAATAAACTGTAACAGCAGGATAGATAATAAACTGTAACAGCAGGATAGATAATAAACTGTAACAGGATAGATAATAAACTGTAACTGCAGGATAGATAATAAACTGTAACAGCAGGATAGATGATAAACTGTAACAGCAGGATAGATAATAAACTGTAACAGCAGGATAGATAATAAACTGTAACAGCAGGATAGATAATAAACTGTAACAGCAGGATAGATAATAAACTGTAACAGCAGGATAGATAATAAACTGTAACAGCAGGATAGATAATAAACTGTAACAAGATAGATAACAAACTGTAACAGGATAGATAATAAACTGTAACTGCAGGATAGATAATAAACTGTAACAGCAGGATAGATGATAAACTGTAACAGCAGGATAGATAATAAACTGTAACAGCAGGATAGATAATAAACTGTAACAGCAGGATAGACAATAAACTGTAACAGGATAGATAATAAACTGTAACAGGATAGATAATAAACTGTAACAGCAGGATAGACAATAAACTGTAACAGGATAGATAATAAACTGTAACAGCAGGATAGAAAATAAACTGTAACAGCAGGATAGATAATAACCTGTAACAGTATAGATAAACTGTAACAGCAGGATATATAATAAACTGTAACAGCAGGATAGATAATAATCTGTAACAGCAGGATAGATAATAATCTGTAACAGGATAGATAATAAACTGTAACAGCAGGATAGATAATAAGCTGTAACAGGATAGATAATAAACTGTAACAGCAGGATAGATAATAAACTGTAACAGTATAGATAAACTGTAACAGCAGGATAGATAATAAACTGTAACAGCAGTATAGATAATAATCTGTAACAGCAGGATAGATAATAAACTGTAACAGCAGGATAGATAATAAACTGTAACAGCAGGATAGATAATAAACTGTAACATGATAGATAATAAACTGTAACAGCAGCGTATTTGGTGAGTCAAGAGTTGGTGCAAAAAGTGTCAATGCAGATAACTGGCAACCACATTAACAGTTTTATGGCTTGGGAGTAGAAGCTGTTCAGGGTCCTATTGGTTCCAGACCTGGTACATCTGTACCGCCTGCCGTGTGGTAGCAGAGAGAACAGTCTATGACTTGGGTGGCTGGAGTCCTTCCTCTGACCCAGTCTGGTATAGAGGTCCTGGATGGCAGGGAGATCGGTCCCGGTGATGTACTGGGCCGTACACAGTATCCTCTGTAGCGCTTTGTCTTCGGATGCAGTTGCCATACCAAGCGTTGACGTCGTGCAAGGCCGTGCAGTAGTAGGTGAACAGGAAGTGCTGGAGGACTAAGATGAGGGGCCCCGTGTTGAGGGTCAGCGTGGGGGATGTGTTGTTGCCGACCCTCACCACCTGGGGGCGACTCGCTAGGAAGTCTAGGATCCAGCTGGTAGAGGGAGGTGTTTAATCCCAAAGCCCTTAGTGATGATGTTAATCAAAGGAATTAATCAAATGGCCACCGGACTATTCACAGTGATCCCCCCCCCCTTCCATCTGTTTTGTAGACTCCTGCTACTCGCTGTTTATTATCTATGCATTGTCACTTCACCCCCACCCACATGTACAAATTACCTCAACTAACCTGTACCCCCGCACACTGACTCGGTACCGGTACCCCCTGTGTATAGCTTCGTTATTGTTATGTTACTGTTACTTGTTATAATTTTGGGGTATTTTTAACTTTAGTTTATTTGGTAAATATTTTCTTAACTCTTCTTGAACTGCACTGTTGGTTAAGGGCTTGTAAGAAAGCATTTCAAATTAAGGTCCACACTTGTATTCGGCGCATGTGAAAAATGTGATTTGATTTGATTTGATCTTGGAGGTGCTTCTTCTGTCCAGGTGGGAAAGGGCAGTGTGGAGTGCAATAGAGATTGTGTCATCTGTGGATCTGTTAGGGCGGTATGTAAATGGGAGTGGGTCCCGAGTGTCTGGGATGATGGTGTTGATGTGAGCCATGACCAGCCTTTCATAGCATTTCATGGCTACAAATCAAATCAAATTTATTTATATAGCCCTTCGTACATCAGCTGATATCTCAAAGTGCTGTACAGAAACCCAGCCTAAAACCCCAAACAGCAAGCAATGCAGGTGTAGAAGCACGGTGGTTAGGAAAAATTCCCTAGAAAGGCCAAAACCTAGGAAGAAACGAGAGAGGAACCAGGCTATGTGGGGTGGCCAGTCCTCTTCTGGCTGTGCTGGGTAGAGATTATAACAGAACATGGCCAAGATGTTCAAATGTTCATAAATGACCAGCATGGTCGAATAATAATAAGGCAGAACAGTTGACACTGGAGCAGCAGCATGGCCAGGTGGACTGGGGCCAGCAAGGAGTCATCATGTCAGGTAGTCCTGGGGCATGGTCCTAGGGCTCAGGTCCTCCGAGAGAGAGAAAGAAAGAGAATTAGATAGAGCATATGTGGGGTGGCCAGTCCTCTTCCGGCTGTGCCGGGTGGAGATTATAACAGAACATGGCCAAGATGTTCAAATGTTCATAAATGACCAGCATGGTCGAATAATAATAAGGCAGAACAGTTACAGATGTGAGTGCTACGGTGCAGTCGTCATTTCGACAGGTTACCTTGGCGTTTTGGGGACAGGGACTGTAGCAGTCTGCTTGAAACATGTAGGTATTACAGACTGGGTCAGAAAGAGGTTGAAAATGTCAGTGAAGACATTCCTGGTAAATCCACTCATTTCCTCACATCAGCTACGGAGAGCGTGATCACACAGCTGGAGCTCTCATGTGTGGTTCAGTGTTGCTAGTCTCGAAGGAAGCATAAAAGGTATTTAGCTCGTCTGGTAGGCTTGCGTCATTAGGCAGCACATGGCTGTTTTTCCCTTTGTAATCCGTGATAGTTTGCAAACCACATCCAACGAGCGTCAGAGCCGGTGTAACATTATTCAATCTTGGTCCTGTATTGATGCTTTGCCTTTTTGATGTTTCGTCAGAGAGCAAAATGCTTTGAAAGGCTGGTCATTTGTTATAATCGTACTGATTAGTGTCCCACTCCTTGAAAGCAACAGCTTGAGCCTTCAGCTCAGTGCAGATGTTGTCTGTAATCCATGGCCTCTTGTTGACATGCTGGTAGAAATTAGGTCAAATGCTTACCTCTGTGTGAAAATGTTCTTGTTTGCTTATAGGCCCTATACAACGGTCTTAGTGCCAGCATTGGTTGTGGTGATAAATAGACAGCTATGAAAAATATAGATAAAAACTCTCTTGGTAGGGGCGGAAGGGTAGCCTAGTGGTTAGAGCATTGGACTAGTAACCGAAAGGTTGCAAGTTCAAACCCCCGAGCTGACAAGGTACAAATCTGTCGTTCTGCCCCTGAACAGGCAGTTAACCCACTGTTCCTAGGCCATCATTGAAAATAAGAATTTGTTCTTAACTGACTTGCCTAGTAAAATAAAATAGTGTGGTCTACAGCTCATCTCAGGCAACCAGAACCTAAATACTTATTTTATATTAGAGATCACACACACACCCCCGAGTTTCCCGAACGCCATTGTTCTGTCCAGCTAATTTTAAAAGCTAGATTTATATTTATCAGGTTCCGCCACGACTCAGAGAAACAGGATATTACAGTTATTCAGATCACATTGATAGGATAGTCTCGAACGGAGCTCATCCAGTTTACTCTCCGGTGGTCTCACGTTCACCAATAGAACGGAGGGTATTTGCGATTTATCCGACGCAGTCTCATCAGGAGCTTATCCTTATGGTTGTAGTCAAAATAAACTACACGTATGGTTGGAATACGGTGTGTGTGGGTGTAAGAGTGTGTGTGAAGAGGGGGGGGGCATAGTGCTAGAATGTGTGTGTGTTGTACAGTTCCCTTTCATTCTCTTGAAAATGTATTGAACTATTTATTATTTTATTTATTAAATATTTAGGAACGATGATTTGATGATGATGATGATGATTTGCTGAAACAAGATGGACAAAAGACACCATACTTTAGTAAAAAAAAAGACAGAATAAATCACACATTTCACATGCTTTACCCTTTAATTTACTGAAAAATGACGTTTTTCTTGAGCATTTAGACCTGTTCATTTGAAAAGGCTTATTGAACAGTAAAGAAACAAAATGTGAAACAGTAAATGGACATTGTGTAGGCCGACTGCGAGTGTGGGCTACCACCCTACAATTCTACCGGCATATGAATTCATTACAAAATTAAATGAAATACAAAATAGGCTTAGAAAATAAATAGGCTATAACACAACAAAGTTTAGGAAGCAAAGATCCCACTGTCCATTTATGAGACTTTAATTAAAATACTTTGCCTTCATTTCTATTATAACACTGTTATGTAACAGAACAGAAGGTGCCAAGTTTCAGTCGGTGCAGAGTCAGTACTGCGCAGAGTCAGTACTGCATAGAGTCAGTACTGCGTAGAGTCAGTACTGCGTAGAGTCAGTACTGTGCAGAGTCAGTACTGCGCAGAGTCAGTACTGCGTAGAGTCAGTACTGCGTAGAGTCAGCACTGCGTAGAGTCAGCACTGCGTAGAGTCAGCACTGCATTGAGTCAGTACTGCGTAGAGTAAGTACTGCGTAGAGTCAGTACTGCGTAGAGTCAGTACTACGTAGTGGCCCTAAAGCTAATACGCAAGAACTAATGCAACATAAAAATAATGACAGAATGTATCCTATAGATACGAATTGCACAGGAATTCTACACTTGTGTATTTTTTCTGCTTTGTTTTCCTACCTGCCACCCACCCTTCATCTTGTTAAGGTTTTCTTGCTGTGAAGGAGAGGAGGACCAAAATGCAGTGTGGTAATTTTGATACATGTTAAGATCCTGGCTGGCTGCTGGTTCTGGCAGATCCTGGCTGGCTGTTGATTCTGGCAGATCCTGGCTGACTGACGGATCCTGGCTGAATGGTGGATCCTGGCTGACTGGCGGATCCTGGCAGACTGGCGGATCTGAAAGATCCTGGCAGACTGGCGGCTCTGGCTGCTCCATGCAGACTGGCAGCTCTGGCTGCTCCATGCAGACTGGCGGCTCTGGCTGCTTCATGCAGACTGGCGGCTCTGGCTGCTCCATGCAGACTGGCGGCTCTGGCGGCTCCATGCAGACTGGCGGCTCTGGCTGCTCCATCTAGACTGGCAGCGCTGTAGAGGAAGGCTCCGGCAGCACAGTAGAGGAGGAAGGCTCCGGCAGCACTGTAGAGGAGGAAGGCTCCGGCAGCGCTGTAGATTAGGAAGGCTCTGGCAGCGCTGTAGAGGAGGAAGGCTCTGACAGCGCTGTAGAGGAGGAATGCTCTGACAGCGCTGTAGAGGAGGAAGGCTCTGGCAGCGCTAAACAAGCGGGAGACTCCGGCAGCGCTGTAGAGGAGGAAGGCTCTGACAGCGCTGTAGAGGAGGAAGGCTCTGACAGCGCAGTAGAGGAGGAAGGCTCCGACAGCGCTGTAGAGGAGGAAGGCTCCGACAGCGCAGTAGAGGAGGAAGGCTCTGACAGCGCAGTAGAGGAAGGCTCCGACAGCGCTGTAGAGGAGGAAGGCTCCGACATCGCTGTAGAGGAGGAAGGCTCCGGCAGCGTTGTAGAGGAGGAAGGCTCTGACAGCGCTGTAGAGGAGGAAGGCTCCGGCAGCGCTGTAGAGGAGGAAGGCTCTGGCAGCACAGAACAGGCGGGAGACTCCGGCAGCGCTGTAGAGGAGGAAGGCTCTGACAGCGCTGGACAGGCGAGGCGTGCTGTAGGCCTGATTGATGCGTGGTGCTGGCACTGGTGGTACTGGGCAGAGGACACGCACAGGAAGCCTGGTGCGGGGAGCTGCCACCGGAGGACTGGTGTGGGGAGCTGCCACCGGAGGACTGGTGTGTGGAGGTGGCACAGGATGGACCGGACCGTGAAGGCGTACTGAAGATCTTGAGAGCAGGGCTGGCACAGGACATGCAAGGCTAGGGAGGTGCACAGGAGGCCTGGTGCGTGAGGCTGGCACAATCTTCACCAGCCGACTAACACGCACCTCAGGACGAGTATGGAGCGCTGACCCGGGTGCCATCAAATCCCCGACACGCTCCGTCGGGCGAATTCCGTGCCTCATGCACCAACACAGCAACTCCCTCATAACTCTCTCCTCCAATTTCCCCATTAACTCCTTCACAGTTTCTGCTTCGCTCACCTCCAACACCGGCTCTGGTTCTGGTTTCCTCGATGGCTCCTTACGATAAACAGGGGAGTTGGCTCAGGTCTGACTCCTGACTCTGCCACACTCTCCCTGTGCCACCCCCCAAGACATTTTTGGGGCTGACTCTCGGGCTTCCTTCGACGCCACCGTGTTCATCTCTCCAACTCCATTCTCCTATAACCCTCCTCGCACTGCTCTAGCGAATCCCAGGCGGGCTCCGGCACTCTCCCTGGGTCGACCGCCCACCTGTCCATTTCCTCCCAAGTCATATGATCCAGACTTTGTTGCTCCTGCTGCCACTGCCTGTCACCACGCCGCTTGGTCCTTTTGTGGGGGGGGGGGGTGATTCTGTTAACCTCTTGAAACTCCCCATCCCGGATCTGGGATTGTGACTAAGCCTCAGGCTCATTAGCATAACGCAACGTTAACGATTTCTGAAAATCGCAAATAAAATTAAAATAATGCGTTTGCTCTCAAGCTTAGCCTTTTCTTAACAACACTGTCATCTCAGATTTTCAAAATATGCTTTTGAACCATAGAAATTGACTAATTTGTGTAAGAGTATGCAAAGCTAGCATAGCATTTTGTGTAGCATGTAGCACGCAACATTTTCACAAAAGCCAGATAACCAAATAAATAAAATAATTTACCTTTGAAGAGCTTCTGATGTTTTCAATGAGGAGACTCCCAGCCACATACCAAATGCGCAGTGTTTCCTGAAAGCGTCTGTGTGTAGGAGAAATCGTTCCGTTTTCTACATTGCGCCTGGCTACCGAAACGAACCGAAATGCAGTCACCTACAACGTGAAACTTTTTCCGGATTAACTACATAATATCGACCGAAACATGGCAAACGTTGTTTGGAATCAATCCTCAAGGTGTTTTTTCACATATCTCTTCATTGACATGCAGTTCGTGGAAGCTTGCTTCTCTCTCTGTGCCCCGTGGAAAAATACTGGCAGGTGACTTTGCGCACCAATTTCGGCGCAGGACACCGGGCGGACACGTGGTAAATGTGGTCTCTTATGGTCAATCTTCCAACGATCTGCCTACAAATACGTCACAATGCTGCAGACACCTTGGGGAAACGACAGAAAGGGCAGACTCATTCCTCTTGCGTTCACAGCCATATAAGGAGATCATGAAAGACAGAGCCTCAAAAATCCTTGTCATTTCCTGGATGCCAAGTCATCTTGGTTTTGCCTGAAGCTCACGTTAAAGGGCACGCACAGAGAAGATATTTGTATTTCTGGACACGTCAGAGTGTTTTCTTTCGAACAGTAGCAATTATATGCATAGTCGAGCATCTTTTTGTGACAAAATATCTTGTTTAAAACGGGAACGTTTTTCTTCCAAAAATGAAATAGCGCCACCATAAGTGTAAGAGGTTAAGGTTTTCTTGCGGTGAAGGAGAGGAGGACCAAAATGCAACGTGGTAATTTTGATACATGTTTAATAAACGAATAAACACGAACAATACAAAACAACAAACGTAACGTGAAAACCTAAACAGCCTGTCTGGTGCAAACAAACACAGAGACAGGAACAATCACCCACGAAACACTCAAAGAATATGGCTGCCTAAATATGGTTCCCAATCAGAGACAACGATAAACACCTGCCTCGGATTGAGAACCACTCCAGACAGCCATAGACTATTCTAGATAACCCCACTATATCACAATCCCAATACCTACAAAAAAAACACACCACATAATAAACCCATGTCACACCCTGGCCTGACCAAAATAATAAAGAAAACACAAAATACTAAGACCAGGGCGTGACACATCCTCACATTATTTCATGACCTTAAACCCACCCGCCCCACACACTGCAGGTTATGAGTCAACCTAGTGTGTGTGTGTGTATCATGTAGTGTGTGTGTGTGTATCATGTAGTGTGTGTGTGGTGTATCATGTACTGTGTGTGTGTGGTGTATCATGTAGTGTGTGTGTGTGTGGTGTACCATGTAGTGTGTGTGTGTGGTGTACCATGTAGTGTGTGTGTGTGGTGTACCATGTAGTGTGTGTGTGGTGTATCATGTAGTGTGTGTGTGTGTGTGTGTGTGTGGTGTATCATGTAGTGTGTGTGTGTGTGTGTGGTGTATCATGTAGTGAGTGTGTGTGTGTGTGTATCATGTAGTGTGTGTGTGTGTGTGGTGTATCATGTAGTGTGTGTGTGTGTGTGTGTGGTGTATCATGTAGTGTGTGTGTGTGTGGTGTATCATGTAGTGTGTGTATGTGTGTCTGTGTGTGTGTGTGTATCATGTAGTGTGTGTGTGTGTGTGTGTGTGCATGTATCATGTAGTGTGTGTGCGTGTGTGTATCATGTAGTGTGTGTGTGTGTGTGTGTGTGTGTGTGTGTGTGTGTGTGTGTGTGTGTGTGTGTGCGTGTGTGCGTGTGTGTATCATGTAGTGTGTGTGTGTGCGTGTGTGTATCATGTAGTGTGTGTGTGTGTGTGTGTGTGTGTGTGTGTGTGTGTGTGTGTGTGTGTGTGTGTGTGTGTGTGTGTGTGTGTGTGTGTGTGTATCATGTAGTGTGAGTTAGATGTAGATGAGGTTTCTCCGCTGTAGGGGGAATGGGCTGCGGTTGGCTGGGCTGCCAGAAGACGGCTCCATGGAAAAGAACAACTTTTTAAATGACCCATACATCACTGTCAGACACTGCTGCACAGCAGAGCTACAGAGTCCACGTGAACACACACATGTACACACACACACAAATACAGAGACATATATATACAAAAGAATGTGGACCCCCTGCTCGCCGAACATCTCATTCCAAAATCATGGGCATTAATATGGAGTTGGTCCCCCCCTTAGCTGATACAAACAGCCTCCACTCTTCTGGGAAGGCTTTCTACTGGATGTTGGAACATTTCTGCGGGGACTTGCTTCCGTTCAGCCACAAGAGCATCAGTGGGGTCGGGCACTGATGTTGGGCGATTAGACCTGGCTCACAGTCGGCATTCCAATTCATCCCAGTTGTGTTCGATGTGGTTGAGTGCAGGTCTCTGTGCAGACCAGTTAAGTTCTTCCACATAGATCTCGACAAACTGCCTCCTCCACCAAACTGTACAGTTGGCACTATGCATTGGGGCAGGTAGTGTTCTCCTGGCATCCGCTAAACCCAGAATCATCCGCCAGACTGTCAGATGGTGAAGGGTGATTTATCACTCCAGAGAACGTGAGTCCAATGGCGGTGAGCTTTACAGCACTCCAGCTGACATTTGGCATTGTGTATAGTGATCTTTGCGTATCATTGCGTATGGTGATCTCCTTGAATGCCAGGTGTCACCTCTGAAGGAAACTTGGCACCATCGCTACGGTGAAGCATGGTGGCGGCAACATCATACTGTGTGGATGTTTTTCAGAGGCAGGGAAAGGAAGACTGGTCAGGATGGAGGAAAAGATGAATGCAGAAAAGTACAGAGAGATTCTTGATGAAAACCTGCTCCAGAGCATTCAGGACCTCAGACTTGGGCAAATGTTCACCTTCCAACAGTACAACGACCCTAAGCACACAGCCAAGACAACGCAGTAGCGGCTTTCAGGACAAGTCTTTGAGTGGCCCAGCAAGAGCCCGAACTTGAACCTGATCGAACATCTGTGGGGAGACCTGAAAATAGCTATGCAGCGACGCTCCCCGTCTAACCTGACAGAGCTTGACAATTTCTACAAAACTGTTTTGCTTTGTCATTATGGGGTATTGTGTCAAATTGGTGAGGAAAAGAATAAGGCTGCATGGCTACCATTCTGTAGCGATAGACCATCCCATCTGGTTTGAGCTTAGTGGGACTATCGTTTGTTTTTCAACAGGACAATCACCCAAAACACACCTCCAGGCTGTGTAAGGGCTATTTGACCAAGGAGAGTGATGGAGTGCTGCATCAGATGACCTGGCCTCCACAATCACCCATCCTCAAACCAATTGAGATGGTTTGGGAAGAGTTGGACCGGAGATTGAAGGGAAAGCAGCCAACAAGTGCTCAGCATATGGGAACTCCTTCAAGACTGTTGGAAAAGCTTTCCTCAAAAATCTGCTTGAGAGAATACTATGAGTGTGCAAAGCTGTCATCAAGGCAAAGAGTGGCTACTTTGAAGAATATCAAATATAAAATACATTTGGATTGGTTTAACACTTTTTTGGTTACTACATGATTCCATATGTGTTATTTCATAGATTTGATGTCTTCACTATTATTCTACAATATAGAAAATAGTAAAATAAACAAAAAACGTGGATTGAGTCCAAATTTGACTGGTACTGTATATATATATATATGTATACATAGAAACGTCCTCTCACTGTCAACTGTGTTTATTTTCAGCAAACTTAACATGTGTAGATATTTGTATGAACATAACAAGATTCAACAACTGAGACATAAACTGAACAAGTTCCACAGACATGTGACTAACAGAAATTGAATAATGTGTCACTGAACAAAAGGGGGGTCAAAATCAAAATTAACAGTCAGTATCTGGTGTGGCCACCAGCTGCATTAAGTACTGCAGTGCATCTCCTCATGGACTGCACCAGATTTGCCAGTTCTTGCTGTGAGATGTTACCCCACTCTTCCACCAAGGCACCTGCAAGTTCCCGGACATTTCTGGGGAGAATGACCCTAGCCCTCACCCTCCGATCCAACAGTTCCCATACGTGCTCAATGGATTGAGATCCTGGCTCTTCGCTGGCCATGGCAGAACACTGATGTTCCTGTCTTGCAGGAAATCATGCACAGAACAAGCAGTACGGGTGGTGGCACTGTCATGCTGGAGGGTCATGTCAGGATGAGCCTGCAGGAAGGGTACCACATGAGGGAGGAGGATGTCTTCCCTGTAATGCACAGCTTTGAGATTGCCTGCAATCTCAAGCTCAGTCCGATGATGCTGTGACCATGACAGACCCTCCACCTCCAAATCGATCCCACTCCAGAGTACAGGCCTTGATGATAATCGCGAATCCGACCATCACCCCTGGTGAAACAAAACCGCAACTCGTCAGTGAAGAGCACTTTTTGCCAGTCATGTCTGGTCCAGCGACGGTGGGTTTGTGCCCATAAGCGATATTGTTGCCGGTGATGTCTGGTGAGGACCGGCCTTACAACAGGCCTACAAGCCCTCAGTCCAGCCTCTCTCAGCCTATTGCGGACAGTCTGAGCACTGATGGAGGGATTGTGCATTCCTGGTGTAACTCAGGCAGTTGTTGTTGCCATCTGTCCTGCAGGTGTGACGTTTGGATGTACCGATCCTGTGCAGGTGTTGTTACACATGGTCTGCCACTGCGAGGATGATCAGCTGTCCATCCTGTCTCCCTGTAGCGCTGTCTTAGGCGTCTCACAGAACAGACATTGCAATTTATTGTCCTGGCCACATTTGCAGTCCTCATGACTCCGTGCAGCATGCCTAAGGCACGTTCACGCAGATGAGCAGTGACCCTGGGCATCTTTCTTTGGTGTTTTTCAGAGTCAGTAGAAAGACCTCTTTAGTGTCCTAAGTTTTCATAACTGTGACTTTAATTGCCTACCGTCTGTAAGCTGTTAGTGTCTTATCGACTGTTCCACAGGTGCATGTTCATTACTTGTTTAGGGTTCATTGAAACAGTGTTTAAACCTTTTACAATGAAGATCTGTGAAGTTATTTGGATTTTTACAAATTATCTTTGAAAGACAGGGTCCTGAAAAAGGGACGTTTCTTTTTTTGCTGAGTTTACAAAAATATACAAACACACACAAATCCACTACACAAAAGACATACAAACTTCACTTAGACACAACGATGGATATACAAGAACACATATACACATCTCATACTACACCCCAAGCATGCCACTACACACACACACACACACCAATTGCTCATAGATTTACATAAGCAACGTATACACACCATCAGCCATAACACTCAGCCAGCGTTCCCACCGTGTTTACTATAACATAACCTGGGCCAGCCGTTTGAGTGTTGCTGCCCGTCTTCCTGCCTATAGCTTTCTCTATGACCGGCATCCCAAGTGGCACCCTATACCCTAAGAGCAGGGCACTGGTCAAAAGTAACGCTATATAAGGGATATGGTGTCATTTGGCATGCAGTGTCTCTCTCTCTAATGACCTGACTGTTAATTGCAGGTTCGTAAAGTGCTTGTGTCTTTTAGTGAGCCAGAGAACAACATTGTAATATTTGTATTACCATTAGCCAAGGCAGCATCTTCCTGGAGGTCCAAACACAAGCACAAAATAATTACTAATAAAACAGTACATCAAATAACAATACTACATCACTGTTCCATAATGTGTAGATGTATCTGTTTCTTTAAATCAGATTTGTCTGCTTTTATAACTTACTTGTGTGGAATACACTTTCATGTAGTGATGTGTAGTACTGTGTATTTCTAGAAGTCTGTTCTGGACTTGGGGACTGTGAAGAGACCCCTGGTGGCATGTCTTGTGGGGTACGCATGGGTGTCTGAGCTGTGTGCTCGTTGTTTGAACAAACAAGCTTGGTGATGTCAACATGTCAATAACTCTCACAAAGACCGGTAGTGATGCAGTCAATCTCTTCTCTTCTTTGAGCCAGGAGAGATTGACATGAATGTCATTGATGTTAGCTCTCTGTGTACATTTAAGGGCCAGCTGTGTTTCTCTGTTCAGGGCCACTGCAATTTGTCCTTCTTTGTGGCACTTGACCAATTGACTGGGCAGTAGTCCAGGTGTGACAAAACTAGAGCCTGTAGGAGTTGTTTTGTTGATGGCAAGAGAGCAGAACAGTGCTTTATTTTGGACAGACCTCTACCTCTCTTAGCTACCGAAGCATAAATATGTTTAAACCATGACAGTTAACAATACAGGGTTACACCAAGAAGTTTAGCCTCTTCATCTTGCTCTATTTCCACAATAACTATAAGATGTAGTTGAGGTTTAGGGTTTAGTTAATGGTTTGTCTCAAATACAATGCTTTAAGTTTTTCAGTTTTTGTACTAGCTTAATACTTGCCAACCATTCTAAAACAGACTGCAGCTCTATGTGAAGTGTTGCAGTGACTTCACTTGCTGTGGTAGCTGACGTGTATGATGTTGAGTCATCGACACACAGGCTTTAAATCAGTGCCAGTGACAAGTCATTAGTAAAGATTGAAAGACAAAAGGGGCCTAAACAACTGCCCTGGGGAATGCCAGACTCTACCTGGATTATGTTGGAGATAATTCCATTAAAGGAAACACTATGTTCTGTTAGACAGGCAACTCTTGATCCACGATATAGCAGTGGATGTAAAGCCATAAAAACATACATTTTTCCAGCAGTAGATTATGATTGACAATGTCAAACGCTGCACTGAAGTCTAACAAAACAGCTCCCACAAGCTTCTTATTATAAATTTCTTTCAGCCAATCATTAGACATTTGTGCAAGTGCCATAAATATAGAGTGACCTTCCATATAAGAATGCTGAAAGTCAGTTGTTAATTTGTTTACTGTGAAATTGTCACATTCTTCAAAATGAACGGACCAAGGCGCAGCGTACATTTCCACATCTTTTTAATACAAAGTGAAACTAGAAACAAAACGTATAAAGAACGTGAAGACGTAGTGCCCAAACACACCAACAATATCCCACAAAGCAGGTGGGAGATTGGGGATCATATTTAGGAAGCCCTATTAGAGGCAACGATTACCAGCTACCTCTAATTGGGAACCATACAAAGAAATACACATTCTAGAACACCCCCCAAGTCACACCCTGACCTAAACCAGTATATTATTGATTGGTCGGCTGTTTGAGACAGAAAAGGGTGCTTAACTATTCTTGGGAATCGGAATGACTTTTGCGTCCCTAAAGGCCTGTTTAGTCACATGATTTCTATAGTACGTTTGACAACCAGCTGTGCAGCCGGGCGTCTTTGCCATTCCTTTTGACTTGTTCCTCTCAACCATAAATGCTTTTAATTTCTCATCAATCCATGGGGATTTAACAGTTTAACATGGGTGCATGCTTATTAGTAATTGGAATACGCAATTTCATAAATATGTAAAGTGTAGCGTCTGGTTGCTTACAGACCACAGACCAGAAGATATTCTTAACATCATCAACATAAGAGTCACTACAAAACCTCTTGTATGACCTCCCTATATTTGTAATGAACACGAGAGAGACAGAGCTGGTTTCAAGCGCAGGGCACAACAGGTGTTTAATGTAAAGAACCACAAGAGGAGGCAGGTAGCTGGGGTCCAGAAAGCAGGTGTTTAATATGAAGGACCACAGGAGGAGGCAGGCAGCTGGGTCCAGGGGCAGGCAGAAGGTCATACACAGGAGGAGGCAGGCAGCTGGGTCCAGGGGCAGGCAGAAGGTTATACACAGGAGGAGGAAGGCAGCTGGGTCCAGGGGCAGGCAGAAGGTTATACACAGGAGGAGGCAGGCAGCTGGGTCCAGGGGCAGGCAGAAGGTTATACACAGGAGGAGGCATGCAGCTGGGTCCAGGGGCAGGCAGAAGGTCATACACAGGAGGAGGCAGGCAGCTGGGTCCAGGGGCAGGCAGAAGGTCATACACAGGAGGAGGCAGGCAGCTGGGTCCAGGGGCAGGCAGAAGGTCATACACAGGAGGAGGCAGGCAGCTGGGTCCAGGGGCAGGCAGAAGGTCATACACAGGAGGAGGCAGGCAGCTGGGTCCAGGGGCAGGCAGAAGGTCATACACAGGAGGAGGCAGGTAGCTGGGTCCAGGGGCAGGCAGAAGGTCATACACAGGAGGAGGCAGGCAGCTGGGTCCAGGGGCAGGCAGAAGGTCATACACAGGAGGAGGCAGGCAGCTGGGTCCAGGGGCAGGCAGAAGGTCATACACAGGAGGAGGCAGGCAGCTGGGTCCAGGGGCAGGCAGAAGGTCATACACAGGAGGAGGCAGGCAGCTGGGTCCAGGGGCAGGCAGAAGGTTATACACAGGAGGAGGCATGCAGCTGCTCATACAGAGGGTCCAAAAGGCAACAGTACAGGCAAAGAAAAGGCTGGTAACGTTGTCCGGGAGATCAGGCAATAGGTGAATAACAGGGAATCCAATAGGCTAAAGTACAGGCAGGGAATAGGCAAAATGTGTTAGTTAGTGAGGCAGGCAAAAACTAACTATCATTCTCAGGAGGAGTAAATGACAGGGAAACCCAGCGCTCCGTAGGGAAGTGTGTCACAAACAAACAATACCTCCCGAAGATGGGGTGCAAAGAACTGAGCTGAATAGTGTGTGATAATGACATACAGGTGTGTGAACAGGTGATCAGAATTTGAGTAATTGGGATCTGGAGAATGAGCTGCGTTCAGGGGATCTGTGTGTTTGGGAGTGTGAGTTGGAAGCAGACGTTACAATATTAGGCCCAGCCTTTGGAACTTTGGTTTTCCTAGATATGGCTACTATATTGTGATCACTTTATCCGATGGATTTAGATAAGGTTTTAAAGCAAATTTCTGCAGCATTTGTAAAAATGTGATCAATACATGTGGATTAATTCATTCCTGTGCTGTTTGTAAACACCCTGGTTGGTTGACTGATAACCTGAAGCAGGTTGCAGGCACTGGTCACAGTTTGAAGCTTTTTATTGAGTAGACAGCTTGATGAAAACCAGTCAACATTTAGGTATTGCAAGAGGAACAAATGTTTTAGTGAGCGATCATAAAATACTGATCCGTACTGTACATGTCACAGGCAAGGCATTGGTGTTGTGAGTGGGTACATGAATATACATATCCTCATATGTTTACACACATAGTCCTCACACACAGGACCGGATTACCAAACAGGCAAGCAGGGCACGTGCCCCTAGCCAACTGGAGGTCCCCCAGATAGCTTATGAAAGCAAAATATGTAGAATTGCAGGACATTTGCTTTAAAAAAATGCAATACTCACTCAGCGTCATGGCATGGGGCAGCAGGTAGCCTAGTGGTTAAAGTGTTGGGCCAGTAACCGAAACATTGCTAGATCAAATCCCTGAGCTGACAAGGTAAAAATCTGACATTCTGGCCCTGAACAAGGCAGTTAACCCCACTGTAGGCCATCATTGTAAATAAGAACTTGTTCTTAACTGACTTGCCAAGTTAAATAAAGGTTAGCTTTGTTTTTTTGTAAAACAGCAGGAAATTTACTTTAAAACAGAAACATTTTATCTTAGCCTCATGACAAATGTGTAGAATAGCACTTTAAAACAGCACACGTTTCTCTCTGCAACATGGCAAAACATGTTGAAATGCAGTTAGTTAGTTGATTTCATTAAAATGTGGTAGTTCAGCCATGCACACACACACACACACACTTCATCCAATTAGTTGTGTAAATCAAGAGATACCATCATCTCAGTGTAGACTAGATACACGTGTATAGTTAGATGTGACTATGTTGCTGTTACAGCACATAAACAGCAGAGGGCGCTACAGGACTCTTGTCTCAGTCAGTTTTATAGCTCAACTATAGTTCCTGTCCTGGTCAGTAGTGAAATACTGTAGATCCAGCTAATGTATTGATTACTCTTTTCACTCTGTTCAGTCAGGTGTGGGTGTTCCTGCATGTGAAAAGATCTCAGGCCTCAGCCTGCTTTCAGTCCCCCTCATTCCTATCCTCACTTTTAAGCGTGCATACATTTTACGTATGGCTGGGATTCAAACACAGTATCGTGGCGTTGTAAGCACCATTCTCTACCAACAGCTACAGAGGACCATGTGCCTGCTCCTAGATAGATAGAGGCAGAGAACATATACAGGTGCCTGCAGTCAGGCTTGGTAGATGGACAGTTAACAGAAGCATCATAAATAATACAACTGTATCTCAATACTCTTACCTGGCTTCATTATACTACGGCCGCATCTCAATACTCTTACCTGGCTTCATTATACTACGGCCGCATCTCAATACTCTTACCTGGCTTCATTATGCTACGGCCGCATCTCAATACTCTTACCTGGCAACATAATACTACGGCCGCATCTCAATACTCTTACCTGGCTTCATTATACTACGGGCCGCATCTCAATACTCTTACCTGGCAAACATAATTCTACGGTCGCATCTCAATACTCTTACCTGGCTTCATAATACTACGGCCGCATCTCAATACTCTTATCTGGCTTCATTATACTATGGCCGTATTTCAATACTCTTACCTGGCAACATAATACTACGGCCGCATCTCAATACTCTTACCTGGCTTCATTATACTATGGCCGTATTTCAATACTCTTACCTGGCAACATAATTCTACGGTCGCATCTCAATACTCTTACCTGGCTTCATTATACTACGGCCGCATCTCAATACTCTTACCTGGCTTCATTATACTACGGCCGCATCTCAATACTCTTACCTGGCTTCATTATACTACGGCCGCATCTCAATACTCTTACCTGGCTTCATTATACTACTTGGCCGCATCTCAATACTCTTACCTGGCTTCATTATACTATACGGCTGTATCTCGAAACTAATTAATACTATGGTTGCAATTCTTACCTGGTTTCCTTCCCTCATCTCCTCTCCTTCATTTGTCTCCTTTCCTTCACAGAGCTGAAAACACAGAATAGGAGTAAATGTTTTCAAGCCCAACTGTAAGCATCCAGGTTACAGTTAGTGGTGAATATAAAACTTTTAAAAGGACAGCAAGGAATTTTCTGAACGTAAAAGTGAATAAACAAAATGTAGGAAAATAACTTGCATCAACATTCTCAATTACTAGATCAACTGGGAGAGACTATTCAGACTACCAGCTACTAAACCAGGAGGGTTTGACCAATCCCTTATTAATCTGTATATGACACACACACTAAAAATACATGTTAGTACACAGAAGTTGACACAGCAAATCCATAAATACCGAACAACAACTTTTAAATCCTGAAATGAACTTTAGCTCACACTGGTTTCCACTTATAAGCCGACTATGACAGATTAAAATAATACAAATTATAATTTAAATCATATTTCATTCATTATTTCTCTCCATGGGTACATACATGTTATTACATTACATATACATTAAGTTTCCGTACATAAATATATGAAAATATATTTGCCAAATCAAGCATGACCAGAAAGAGGGAATGAGAAGTAAGGCCGTGATTTTGGAGTCCCATAGGGTGGCGCACAATTGGCCCAACGTCGTTCGGGATAGAGTTTGGCAGGGGTAGGCCGACATTATAAATAAGAATTTGTTCTTAACTGACTTGCCTAGTTAAATAAAGTTTAAATATACATATAACTAAAATTATGAGTTCAGAGATGGAGGAAGAGGCGGAAGAAGTTGGAAATGACCTGATGTTCAACAGCAGTTCCAGACTTCCCACGTCTCTTCAGTGAAGTACTGTCGCCACCTGGTGGGCAATAGAGGTTATTAGCAAAGTAATTTACTTTTGGTAAAATGAAGAATTATTCGTACATAAAATACTATAATGACTGACTAAACATTACACATAAACAGACGACAGTACAAAACCTTCCTCAGAGGAATTCAGCTGAACCTCATACAGTACCAGTGAAAGATTTGGACTGGCCTACTCATTCTGTTGATTTTCTTTATTTTGACAATTTTCCACATTGTAGAATAACAGTGAAGACATCAAAACTATGAAATAACATATGGAATCATGTAGTAACCAAAAAGTGTAAAACAAATCAAAATATATTTTATACTTGAGATTCTTCAAAATAGCCACCCTTTGCCTTGATGACAGCTGTGCTGATGAGAAGATAAGATAGGCCCTGTTCTACTGCCTCCTATCTGCCTGTGTAATAAACCTCAATAAGAGGTGGATCTAAGCTCTGATACAGACAAGGTGAGGACAGATACGCAGTGTAGTATCTTATCTCTTTAGAATGCGGAGTGTGTGTGTTCACTTTTATCGCGACTGTTAGAAGTGTATCAGAGTGTATGTAGTGTGCCCTGTCTAGTGTTCAGCGATAAGTGACAGGAGAGAGTATCTGGAGGTCTAGATTGTACACAGTCAGTTAATTAAAGGGCAGGAAGCTGGAGGTTAGAGTCTGTCAGTCGTGCAGATAGTCACTGAGACACAGGTACCCAGGGTCAGGTAGGTTACTTTCTAAATGTAATCCGTTAGTTACTAGTTACCTGTAAAAAAATATGTATCAGTAATGTAACTTTTGGATTACCTAAACTGTGTAACGTAATGTGATTACATTTAGATTAATTTCCCCTTAAAAAGCATTAGAAGAAGACAAAAATGTAAGTTACCAATTGAACGACATCTATCACAGGATCAATCAATGTTAAAGTTTAGATAGCTGGCCATACATGGATGTTACATTTGTACCTTATGTAGGCTTCTTCTAACTACATATAATACGATAAAATAATTCATTTATAAATCCAAAAATGGATATAGCAACTACAGATTGCCCCTTTAAGTCTATCAAAATTGTGTGAGTTTGAGTATGTGTTCATTAGGCCTATGGATGTGGGGTTTTTTTTTAGCAGTATAAGGGCACAAGGCAAGACCCAGATACAGACACGAGGCAGATGGTTAGAGTCCAAGATGTTTATTAGCAATCCAAAAGGGTTAGGCAAGAGGTCAAAACCAGTTCAGAGGTACAGAATGGCAGGCAGGCTCGAGGTCAGGTCAGGCAGGAATGGAGTCCAGAAAACAGGCTAAGGTCAAACCGGGAGGACTAGTAATAGAGAATAGAAACGCAGGCGCACCAACAAAAAAACAAGCTGATTGACTTGAACATACAAGACAAAACAGCACAGAGAGACAAGAAACACAGGGATAAATAGACCAAGGAAAATAAGTGACACCAGGATGGAGACAATAATCACAAGGACAGGTGAAACAGATCAGGGTGTGACAAGGAGTTAGATTGAGCAATACAAGTCCCAATGTTATTCCATAGGCTGGGATTTGCACTATGCAGCTGTTGCAAGAGTGGTCCCCACCTTTCAATGACTGTTAACTGGTTTCAAAAACAATGATTGATAGGCAGCTTAAACTTCTTGAATTCAACCATTATTGGGTTCAAAGATTTTTAAACAGCCATCCACAACAACCACAAACTGTAAGGCACAAATAGCTAAATAAGAGAGCAGCAGTGTGATTCACATCAATGTGCTATGTAGATCTCAATAATAAGTGATATCCGTATCGCTGTAGACGACACCACTGCTGTCATCCTGACCTTCAAGATTTTATTCAAGTTGGACAATGTCTGGATGCCAACAGCAGTCGTACTCATTGGAAGACATAGCTTGGTCTGTAGCCTACAAAAGTCTATTCCTGCTCTTTCCCTGCGATCCATCAAACACATTTGGTGTGTCGTCATATTGGTCTCTGACTTGTGGTCAGACTCGCCAGGTGGAACAAAAACTGAAACTTGTGCCTTTTTTCAATGCTGATTTGAGTGTCATTGAGAAAACAGAGAACTGTCAAAGATTTCCTTTCGCAAACACCTTTTCTCAATTTAAAAGTAATCCTCGATGTAATCTAGATTTTCAAAAGTATCTGTAATGTCATTGAGTAAACAGAGAAGTGTCAAAGATTTTTTCCCACAAACTTTCAGAATTTAATAGTAATCCTTGAAATAATTATCTAGTTTTTCAAAAGCATCTGTAATCTGATTAGAATATGTTTTGTTTGTAAACAGATTAATTACTGGTTTTGTAATCCGTTACTACCCAACTCTTCCCAGGGTAGTGAGCTAGAGGTTAGAGTCAGACGATTTAGGAGTTTAGGTTGGGCTCTGGTGTGACTCCCAAGTGTTTTGGACATATCGGGGGTTATTGTGGGACCTGCAATCCTGTGGCAACTGAAGTCTCAGTCATGATGCTAAGACTGGATCTCCTCTGCCTACGGGCCCTGTCTCCTTCTCTGGCTGCCCCACACCGAGGCTCCTTCCTGGGGTGAGTTCTCCCCACAGTTGGCCCCACTCCAGGATTTCCAGGAACAAGCTGCTACTAAGCTTGTTCGATGGGGTCCGTTGGGACTATGACAGGGAAACCCCTCACCAGGACAAGATGGGCCCGGGACCGGGTCAAGGCAGCCTAGGTCCCCCCCCCCACCATCACCAGCCCCACACACTTCATTCCTCCTGCTCACTGGTAAGCTACTGCTACACACACACACACACACACAAACACACACCGGTAGGATACACACAGCTAACTACATAATCAACTTCACCCTAATCACAGAACGACACATACACACCCCGTCTCCTACTGCTTCTAGAGAATGTAGCATACTGCCAGGGCACTAAATTACATGCACTAAAACTATCTTACTACAATTCCCTTTGCTCGGGTCCTTATCCAGCATACCCGGAAGCTACAGAGATAGAGAGGAACAGAACAAACAACACGCTCATCCACAACATAGATAAGTATAATATATATTGCTTGTATTAAATATGAACATTGACATAAGTGTGAAATGTATGTACTAAGACAGAGAAGTTAACTCATCTGATAACGGAGCAGGGAGTCGACCCACATTGTTAACTCATCTGATAACGGAGCAGGAGTCGACCCACATTGTTAACTCATCTGATAACGGAGCAGGGAGTCGACCCACATTGTTAACTCATCTGATAACGGAGCAGGAGTCGACCCACATTGTTAACTCATCTGATAACGGAGCAGGAGTCGACCCACATTGTTAACTCATCTGATAACGGAGCAGGGAGTCGACCCACATTGTTAACTCATCTGATAACGGAGCAGGGAGTCGACCCACATTGTTAACTCATCTGATAACGGAGCAGGGAGGAGTGATGAATGTGTGCGTTAAAGAACCAAATGCTTCCCGCAGCCAGTGACGAACTTCTACGTCACAGGTTGACAGGTTGACAGTATTATACTGTAAAACTAGCAATAAAGTACCATATTAATTATTTACGGTAAATTTCCATAAATGGCAACACTGATTTTAGGCATAAACAGTCAATTATACTTTAAATTCCAAAGATACCCTGATTTAACAGTACATTAATGTAACCGCACAGCATTGTGGGATTGGTAACTGAGAACAATTCTGTAAATTATGGTGCATTGTGGGAAACTGTTGTGGACAGGGAAATAATTTCTGCATATCAAGTGGTACTCTAATTCCACCCCACAGAATACAGTACCTGTCACGTTCATCATAATGATTGGACCAAGGCGCAGCGTGCCACATATTTTACTTAAAGGAAACTCACCAAACGACACACTACATGTGTGTGCACACAGGCAACTATCTGTAGACAAGATGCCACAAAGCACAATGTGGAAATAGCTGCCTAAATAGGATCCCCAATCAGAGACAACGATAAACAGCTGTCTCTGATTGGGAACCATACCAAGCCAAACATAAACCATTAATCACCTAGATGACCCACTTAGTCACATCACGCCCAACCAACAGAGAATGAACAGTTCTCTATGGTCAGGCGTGACAGTACCGTACCATATTATGGAAGTGCCAAAAACCTTTTGACCAATAGTGGTTGCGTGGTGTTGTTGCTTTTGGTTCATTAACATATTTGAGGCGTGCCTTGTAAGAGGCTACGTTGTGCCACCCGTTAGAGTGATGTACCAAATTATTATTATTTGTATTCTATTTTAAGAGGTAGATCAGCTTTAATATTGCAGAGATTGATAGAAGCCACAATATATTTAATTATCAGCATAATTTCCAATCCCCCCCCCCATATATTTTGGGGAAATATATAAATACTTTTAAAATCTATTTTCCTTCTTCCTGATTATTTTCCCTAACCCCACCATCCGTCCCCTCATTGGGAGTATACTAATGTACAATAATACTTTGGCTTCTACTGCCAGCCCATACTGTACATACTATATACATTTTAAAGACACAGTATATTTTACATTAGTTTTTGTTTTTGTATTGGTTTTGAGTCCCCATCCAGCTCCCCTCAACCCTCCCATCTCAACCCCACCATCCAGGTTGATTTCTATTTGCCATATATTTTTTTAACTGTGCTGTGATGTTTGACAAAGTTCTGAACCTTTCTATTCTCATAGTTTCTACAGATTTCTGCATTTGCTAAGAGTGTTATTATATTATTGATCGATTGACTATGACTTTTCAAATCACCCAGCAGTGATATTTGCAGTTAGGTCCAGGTAAATGTTGCAATTCTTCAACTATTCCTGAACCTGCGCACCAAAAACGACCTAACTGGGCCGTACCAAAACAAGTGATCTAATGAATCTGTCTCTTCGCCAGTTTGAAAGCCTTTAAGGCCTCTGGAGAGAAAGTGATATTAAACATGTACAATTGGTATTTTATATCACTTGAGCTAGAAGCCCTATCAAAGGCTTCCAAACTGGCATTCATTGATATGTTGTAATATGTAAATATTACCTAGCAACCAACCTGCTCACACCAATCCAATACAATTACAGTTAAATACTGTAAAATATAAACCCCATTTCCCCTCAATGAATTTAATTAATTTATTACAATTCCTGGATTAATAATACAGTAATGCACTGTACTTTAACTTACAGGAAGCCAGTTGCCTGTAAGTTACAGTAAAAACAACAGCAAAAAAGGTAAGTCCTGGGTACTGTAAAATCCCTTACAGTAACATACTGTACTTCATTTTACGGTAACGTACAGGCAACTAGCAGCCTGTATATTGTAAAAACAACAGGAAATGTTTTACAGTGTATCATTTGAATTAGATAGAATTTGCCACCTACCCCACTTTTTCAAACCACGCATGAAGTTGCCCAGATTTGTACTAACACACACCAAAACTCTGACCCTGAGCACTCCCAATGTAAATGCTGCAACTGGAAAGTTATCCAAATAGATAGACCACCCAGGTTAATTAAATTCTCTGCTATAGAGAGTTCACTATTAACAAGTGTAGAAAGCCCAGCCGTGAGACCATTTAATTGATAATCATAATGTTCCTCTCACGGAAATCTTTAGTAAAAGGTCAAAGATGAATTACATGTTGACATTTATAATCAAATGAGGTACAAACTTCAAAGTAATAAATAATTCAAACAAGAAATAATCAATCCAACTTAAGTTAATAAAATACAATAATAAAATAAAAACAAATGCATTCGATCAAATAACATGTAACCATCATCAGTCTGTTGAAGTGGTTGACGGTTTATTTGTGTTGGGGAGGGGATGGGAAGGGGTGGGTTCTGAGCTGGCAGAGACTGAATGAAGGGGCAGTTGTGGTGGTCGATGCCAGGGTTGGTGCTGGGGCTGGAACTGGGACAACCAAGGTGAAATATTTATGCGATCTGACGAGAAACCAGAGTGTAATACCAATGGAAGAAAACGGTTCCCTTCCGGGTCTCTGCTATTCACAGTCGTGGTTAAAGGAAATTCAACACAATACCACTGATACAACACAAACACACATTACAGTCCACCGATACAAATTAAGAGAGACGTTTCAAAACTGTTATTTCATTAATTCTTCACACAAATGAAATGCACGTATTATACAGATCACTTCCTGGTTTGTCCCATTCAGTAATAAAAATCTAATCTGAAAGCCGGTGTAATGTCACCAAAAAGGAGACCGATGTTGGCGTAACAGTTTAGTCTACTACTAAAATTGGAAACGATGTTCAATTTGTACAATTTGCAGACGGGAGGCAATACAACGCATCTACATGGAGCTTGTGTTGAGACCCTAGCAACTTCTTCACAAGCCAGGCGTGAGAAGGACGAGGGGTAGCAAAAATGATATTCAAATTGGTAACATTTAACCGCTGGGTTTTATGCATGTAACCACTGTATCCAAACAGAAGCACACAATTATTTTCTATGACAATACCTCTTGCTGAATGACTTCTTCTGGGGTCAAATAGGCCTTGTGACAATGTGCCTGCCTGTGAACTACTTTCTTCTGTTTCTACTCCCAAACAAATTGTTTGCTACAAACACTTGCTATTTACAGTTGAAGTAGGAAGTTTACATACACCTTAGCCAATTACATTTAAACTCAGTTTTTTCACAATACCTGACATTCAATCCTAGTAAAAATTCCCTGTTTTAGGTCAGTTAGGATCACCACTTTATTTGAAGAATATGAAATGTCAGAATAATAGTACAGAGAATGATTTATTTCAGCTTTTATTTCTTTCATCACATTCCCAGTGGGTCAGAACTTTACATACACTCAATTAGTATATGGTAGTATTGCCTTTAAATTGTTTAACTTGGGTCAAACATTTAGGGTAGCCTTCCAACGCTTCCCACAATAAGTAATTCTGGCCCATTCCTCCTGACAGAGCTGGTGTAACTGCGCCAGGTTTGTAGACCTCCTTGCTCGCACACACATTTTCAGTTCTGCCCACAAATGTTCTATAGGATTGAGGTCAGGCTTTGTGATGGCCACTCCAATACCTTGACTTTGTTGTCATAAGCCATTTTGCCACAACTTTGGAAGTATGCTTGGGGTCATTGTCCATTAGGAAGACCCATTCCATTTGAGACCAAGCTTTAACTTCCTGACTGTCTTGAGATGTTGCTTCAATATATCCACATAGTTTTCCCTCCTCATGATGCCATCTATTTTGTGAAGTGTACCAGTCCCTCTACAGCAAAGCACCCCACAACATGATGTTGCCACCCCCCGTGCTTCATGGTTGGGATGGTGTTCTTCGGCTGCAAGCCTTCTCGTTTTTCCTCCTAACATAATGATGGTCATTATGGCCAAACAATTCAATTTTTGTTTCAACAGACAAGAGTACATTTATCCAAAAAGTACGATCTCTGCCCCCATGTGGAGTTGCAAACAGTAGTCTGGCTTTTTTATGGCGGTTTTGGAGCAGTGGAGCAGTGGCTTCTTCCTTGTCGATATAGGACTCGTTTTACTGTGGATATAGATACTTTTGTACCTGTTTCCTCCAGCATCTTCACAAGGTCCTTTCTGTTGTTCTGGGATTGATTTGCACTTTTCCCACCAAAGTAGGTTCATCTCTAGGAGACAGAACGCATTTCCTTCCTGAGCGGTGTGACGGCTGCAGTGGTCCCATGGTGTTTATACTTGTGTACTATTGTTTGTACAGATTAACGTGGTACCTTCAGGCATTTAGAAATTGCTCCCAAGGATGAATCAGACTTGTGGAGGTCTCCAATTTATCTTCTGTGGCCTTGGCTGATTTCTTTTGATTTTCCCATGATGTCAAGCAGAGAAGCACTGAGTTTGAAGGTTGGCCTTGAAATACATCCACAAGTACACCTCCAATTGACTCAAATGATGTCAATTAGACTATCAGAAGCTTCTAAAGCCATGACATAATTCTTTGGAATTGTACAAGCTGTTTAAAGGCACAGTCAACTTAGCGCATGTAAACTTCTGACCCACTGGAATTGTGATACAGCTAATTATAAGTGAAATAATCTGTCTGTAAACAATTGCTGGAAAAATGACTTGTGTCGCACTAAGTAGATGTCCGACTTGCCAAAACAACAGTTTGTTAACAAGAAATTTGTGGAGTGGTTGAAAAACAAGTTTTAATCACTCCAACCTAAGTGTATGTAACGGTTTTCTATATGCGAAGGAGAGTCGGACCAAAATGCGAATGTATATTGCGATTCATGTTTTAATGAAACAAAGTAAACACGAATCAAATACAAAAAAAACAATAAACGTAACACAAACTGAAAACAGCCTATACTGGTGCAAAGTGACACAGAACAGGAACAAGGACAATCACCCACGAAACAATCAAAGAATATGGCTGCCTAAATATGGTTCCCAATCAGAGACAACGATAAACACCTGCCTCTCTGATTGAGGACCACTTCAGACAGCCATAGACTAACCTAGAAACCCCACTAAGCTACAATCCCCCCAAAAAACAAGACAAAACACACCACATACAAAAACCCATGTCACACTCTGGCCTGACCAAATAGATGAAGAAACACAAAATACTAAGACCAGGGCGTGACAGTATGTAAACTTCCAACTTCAACTGTATAATATCACAAGATAACAAAATAATTTGGAAAACACGATATAACAAACGCTGGAGTCTGGTATTTATTTTATGTTTACCTTTCGTAGCCTATTTCATTGGTTTGGTATCGTCAACCTGCTCTCTACTCTCTCACCACCGCTGGTATGGCACCTACAGTTGAAGTCAGACGTTTACATACACTTAGGTTGGAGTCACAAGTCACGCCTCTCATTATTGGTATTCAAAGTTATCAGAGTCTGTGTTAGCACTGTTCATTAAGAATGTACCTGTTTAAAGGAGTGAATGGTTTATTACAATTACTTTTGGGCACAGGGTGCGCTCACTATCAGAGACAGTGTTAGCACTGTTCATTAAGAATGTACCTGTTTAAAGGAGTGAGTATTACAAGTTAGATCTTTTAAGATGCCCGTTCACCATGTAGTTGTTTAATAAATGATTATGTTGTTGGTTATTCCACCCAAACGTAAGCCTTAAGCAATTCAGATGAATCTTTTTATTCTGCATCTATAGAAGCGACCCAGTCGCTGGTTCTAAACGTGCTCTTATCCCTTGCTTGCTAGCTATCCAACTACGGCTAATTTACAGTCACGTCAAAAGTGCAGCCTGAATAACAACGTAGCGCATTTGTTAAAGCTGTTTTCTAGTGGCATTTATTTGAGTCATCCACAACAATGAGCTAATAAGGTGTGATTTTGCCTGGCACAGAAAACAGGCTCACTAGTCAGGACACTTGTCCAGAGGAGCCAGCCAACAACACAGCTAACACAATAACTTCAAACTGAAGCTGGAAACACTGCAAACTAGCTGTACTTTGTTTAGTTTGACCTTTTTTCAATTGACATAACTTTGAATATATCCAATAAAATGATGCCAGCTTGTCAGACATTTACATTTAAGTCATTTAGCAGACGCTCTTATCCAGAGCGACTCTACAAATTGGTGAATTCACCTTCTGACATCCAGTGGAACAGCCACTTACAATAGTGCATTTAAATCAGGTCCCGGTTACAAACTCGGGTCTCCGGTGTGAGAAACAGTCACTTAGTAAACTGAGCCACTAATAGTCGGCAGAACCCAGAAGATGAGGCAGACACAGCAGTACTAGAGATGGTCATTTAAAAAGAAAGAAGGAAAAGATCTTTCAGGCAAATATATAAATCGTCAAAAGTAATTCCAAGAGAAAAAATGTATATCCTCCAAGACACAAGGAAAATCCACAAAGTGGTAAGAACAGCAGGGCAAAAAAAAACCTCAAAAGAATAATAAAAATAAACAAGAACAAAACCAGAGTACCTCAAGAAAATCCAACTAGAGAAACAAAAGTTCACAGCATGGCTGGGTGCTAACATACAAACACAGAGCAAAGAACTGAGGAAAACTAAGGGTTTAAATACAATCAAGGGAAATGAGGCACAGGTGCAAATAATAACTGGGAACAAGGGAAAACAAAAGGGTCAAAAATGGTCAAAAATCACAATGGGGGCATCTAGTGACCAAAACCGGAACAACCCTGGCTAAATCCTGACTGAATCCCCCTAGGAACGGCTCCTGACGATCCTACCAGCTTTCTCGGGGTGGAGGGCCCTGAACTGTCAAATGAGGTCAGGGTCCAGTATGTTCCTTGGCAGGAACCCTTCCCAGTCCACCAGATACTGCCAGGACTGCTGCACCCGGCAGGAATCCAGTATCCGATGGACGGTATAAGCCGGCTGGCCTCCGATGACACGGGGCGCAGTGGGAGGTCTGTCTGCCGGGACAAGGGGAGAAAAAACAACAGGTTTTAATAAGGAAATGTGAAATGTGGGATTAATCTTAAGGGATCAGGGGTAAGTGTAGGCGATATGAAACGGGGTTCACTCTCCTGGAAACCTTAAAGGGACCAATGTATTTCTGGGACAGCTTGCGAGACTCCAACCGTAGCGGTACGTTTTTTGTGGAGAGCCAGACTCTCTGGCCGGGGCGCAGGGTAGGCCCGACGGCCACGTCTGTTGGCTTGTTGTTGGTATGGCTGTGAGGAACGCAGAAGATTAAGACGGGTCTTCCTCCACGTAAGCCGACAGCGTCTGACGAACTTCAAGGCTGAAGGCACTCTGACTTCTGCCTCCTGGTCCGGGAACAATGGAGGGGCATAGCCATACTGACTCTCGTGCGGGACATACCAGTAGAGGAGAGCGCAAGGTGTTGTGCGCGTATTCGGCCCAAACAATGAAGGACGACCATGTGTACGGGTTGTTAAGGGTCATACATCTGAGGGCGGTTTCAGCTCTTGATTCATCCTCTCTGTTTGGCCGTTGGACTCCGGGTGGTACCCTGAAGATAGACTGGCAGTGGCCCCTATGAGTTGGCAGAAGGCCTTCCAAAACCTTGAGGCGAACTGGGGACCTCTGTCGGAAACCATATCTTGAGGAATGCCGAAGACTCGGAACACATGGTTAATTACCAACTCAGCCGTTTCCTTGGCAGAGGGACGAACCTGGCCACCTTAGAAAACCTGTCGATGATGACTAGGATAGTAGTATTACCATGGGATGGAGGAAGGCCAGTAATAAAGTCCAACGAGATATGGGACCAGGGTCGGTGGGGAACAGGTAAAGGGTGAAGGAGTCCTTTGAGGGCGGAGGTGAGAAGATTTGCCCTGGCAGCACACGGGGCAGGCCTGACGAAAGTGGCAACATCTTCTTTTATGGTGGGCGACCAGGAATTTGGCTGGATGAACTCCAAGGTCGACCTACGCCCGGGTGACAGGTGAGGCGAGAGGAGTACCTCTGAGACAGGACGGTTCAACACCAACCTCTGATGCGTCTACCTCCACCACAAAGGTTCATCCTTTTGAAAGTCTGAAAGTCGCAAGGGGGTAGTGACACGAGTGACAAGTCCAGATCCCAAAGGGCTTCCATCCAACGTAGTAACCCTCATGGGGTCACTTAAAGGTTCAGAGGGGAACGCCATTCTCCTTCGCCGCCCAGACACCATCCATGAAGTTACCCGCGGCTCCAGAGTCTACCAAGGCTTGAAGGGGAAGCTCGTGGTTGAGCAGGCGGGAGTTGGGTGGATGGGAGGAGGTTATGTTTCCTGCCACAGTCCTCCCAGGCCTGCACAGAACAGTTCGCTTCCCCTGGAGCCCGGACACGTGGAGTGGAAATGGTCTGGCTGCAGCTGCAATATAGACAGCATCGCTCCTCATCTGGCGGTCTCTCTCAGCCTGGGAGATGTGCGTCCAATCTGCATGGGTTCCGGTGGAGCCAGCGAGGATAAAGGTGGAGACTGACCTGAAAACACAAATACAGTGATTCATTTTTCTCTCTTTCTTACAAACTTTGAGAAATAATGAGGAGCGCCCACAGTGTGTTTTGTGTGAGGAAGTGCTTAGTAATGAGTCTCTCAAAACGAACAAATTCATAAAACGACACGTCATGATCAACCATCCAGGAACAACATGACGGTCTTTCAGAACAGGGCAGCATGCTTCAGTGCGTCGAAAGTGGAAGAGTAAGTCAACTAGCAAGGCTTGTGGTCATTTTATAACAGGTGATGATATGCAGAAATAAGGGAGTACTATCTATCATAGTAGAAGATGTGAGTGTTGTAAATCACATTCTGGAAGCTATATAAATTAATTGATTAATGTCTACATTTGTTTATACCACATTTATAATATTACAGACACCTTAATGCATACTTTTAAATTATATTATGTGAGCTAAACATTATTTAAAAACAAATGTTTAAACATATATATATAATAATAATCCTTAGTCAATTTTTTGAAGATTACTAATGCTACTGTCACCATTACAAAAACTAAATACATGTAATTTTGTCCTTGAAACGTTAAATTGAAATACTGTAAAATTCCATTCATTCCTATGGAGGACTGCGCCTACTGGGGAGAACCAATATGGACGACCGGATGCTTCAATGCCTCTCAATGGCCAATATATAATGACGGCGAACCAGGGTTTATACACATCATTGGTCGTATCCTATCTATGGTTTATCGTTTTTGTCATTGTGACAACTGAATTGTCCCTATCTGAATGCCGTACTTCCTGGTTAGACGTGTGTTTTATTGTTGTTGCATTAGCTGGCTAGCTTATTTGAAGTAAACGGTCATCAGTAGTTACCTCAGCCACAAAGTCAGAAACCCCGCCTATTTCTACAATTTATATTCTTAAAATTTGATTTTAAAACCCTACTTTAACCTCACTGCTAACCCTGACCTTAAATTAACACCAAAAAAAGCACCAACAATATAATAATCATGAATATTTACGATATAGAACAATTTGGACATTGTGGGTGTGGTAACCGAAGTAAACTAGCTAGCATGCAAAGTCATCAGATGTTTAGTTAGTCAACCGATCCACAAACTATTGGAATGTACGCAATGTTCTTCTGAGAAATAGACTTGTTGACAAGTCAATTCAATAGCTGCACAGAGTGGCGGGGATGTTGAATCAAAATGGGAAACATTTTCACCAGAAAGAGACGCACACGAATCACAGAGCAGGACAGGGCAGTTTTGGTAAGTAGCCTAGCTACTGTAGCTAGCTAACGTTAGCCAACTAGCTAACAAGTCAACCTTCTAACATACTATAACTACATTTGATAATGTCTACGTTAGGCCTAATGTTAGGTCAGCAAAGTAAGTTAGCTAGGAGTGCGGAATTGGGCAGTCTGCCAACCCATAACGTTACGAGCCAGGGCTAACATACTGTTCTTTACTGGAAAGCTAGACAGCGAACTGAAGCGATTTAGTGTTGAAACAAGTGGTCTTCCAAGAATTGCATTAAAATGTCTGTCTTGTCAATTACAGCAACTGAAACAGCAGAGAGATAAGTTAAAGCAGTATCAGAAGCGAATCACCCTGCAGCTGGAGAAGGAGAGGAATCTAGCCAAGCAGCTGCTGAAAGATGGCAAGAAAGAGTAAGGACTGGCTTCTCACCAGAAATGCTATGTGATCCTGATCTGCCTAAAGTGAAGGTTGTCACTTTAAAGCACTTGAGATTGAAAGCTGTCATGTGCATAGACCATATATAATACATATAATTACGAAATTTGGACATTTATATTGGTTGTCGTTGTATTGAATATTCTCACATTTCTGTATTTGTTTTCAAACAGGAAGGCCCTCCTCTTGCTCAAAAAGAAGAGATACCAGGACCAGCTCCTGGACAAGACAGAAAACCAGATAAGCAACCTGGAGCGAATGGTAAATACCTGACATTTGCCAACCATTCACTCACTCGCAAATAGAGCTAGATAAAGCCAGAAGAATAATATGCGTGTTGATCATAGCTATAGCCGTCAGTCTTTTGTGTTTTCATGGTCATCACTCACTAACTGTTAAAAAAATGTATGGTCCCAACGCACCACTCAGAAGAGACGTTTGATGATAAACAGAAAATGTCTCTATTCATTAGTCAGACACTGTTTCAGAAACTTTTTCCACCGTAGCCAAATGATTTGCTTCAAACGGAAAACACTTTGCAACAAACAAGAGTTTCTATTGGACACATTTAAGTCCCTCCCCGTTTTGTTCCATTTGCTTCCACTTGGTTCTGTTTTGGTTCCTAGTAAATACACCCCTGTACTGAACTAATGCCTTCTGATCTTATTGTTTTCTTTATAGTGTCAAGACATTGAGTTTGCCCAGATTGAGATGAAGGTCGTTGAAGGCCTTAAAGTTGGAAACGACTGCCTGAAGTCATTGCATGAGGTACTCTATGTGAGGGTATCAGAGAGCTATGTTTGACCTCTATGCAACTTCCCTATGACCCGATAAGTAGCATACTGTGTATGTCTTGTCTATTCCATAAGCCAATTAGTAAGATAAATCGGTTGCTTACCTTCAGTGCATCTGCAATTCAAATAATATAGCATTCCGCATGGATATGCAGTGAATAAACATTGGCTTTCCTGTACTTACGGTTTGTTATTTCATATCAGGCAATGTCCATCGAGGATGTGGAGAGAATTATGGATGAGACCCAAGAAGGCATTGAATACCAGAGGGTAAGTTCTCCACTGTTTTTTTTCTACAGAGGCATTGAAATCTCTTTGAAATGACTGTTTTTGTTCATATTTATTTGTACCTTTTTATCTCTGTACAGGAAATAGATGAGATGCTGGCAGGTTCCCTGACACAGGAGGATGAAGATGCTGTACTGGCTGAACTGGAGGCCATTACTCAGGTCAGTCTGTGTTACTCAACAACACTGGATGGCCAGCAACTATCATCATGTAACTCTGTTGACCTGAGGCATGGCTGCAGACTCCTAACATATAATTGGTATATACAGTTTCTCCTATGGCGTCTATCCGTTGAACACAAGTAGGGATTTTATCACACAGTGACTGACTAGCCTCAAATCACCCATTGTGTTCAACGGTTAGACGCCTTATCCGAGTCTACAGACATTTGTCAAGGCAAGGGACTGTGTCAATCTGGATAGTATCACTTCTCTGGTTCCTTACCTGACTTCTCCTAACAGCAATAGATGAGAGACAGTCCCTTTTGAGTCCTGTTTTTCCTTTACTTCCCTGTCTGTCTGTCTGCTTTGTGTGTTTAGGGAGAGCTTGACCTACCCGAGGTACCTGATGAGTCCCTGCCAGACATCCCAGAGGCAGCTGATGAAGAACCAGTGCCAGGTCAAGGTAGGTCTCCTCAGATGTGGCGTCATACTGAATTATGCATTTTTGTGTCTTATGTTGAGAGACTATGAATTCAGATGTAGGTTAAAGACTCCAGCAGTGGAAATAGACATTACATGAGCACAAAGTGTCATTCGGAGTCCGTCTGGTTTTCTTCATTTCAGAGAGGGAGAGGCCAAGGAAGAAGCAGGAACGAGGGATGTTGGCTGTCTAGGGGCCTGTCTGTTCGCCAGGTGACTCTGTGGGTCTTGGTACACCGGCCACTATATCCCCCTCATAGGGGTCTCATGCCCCCCCACACACACACAAAACCACAAAAAGATTATCTTTGCCATCTCTTCCAGTCCCTCGCCTCCAATACTGAACTTCCTGGTGCCCTGCTAAGCCTCGGCTTTGTGAGCCCCAATACTGCTTTATAATCCTCTTCTGGATTCAACCACCCCATCACTCCAACCAGGGTCATGGACTTGTTTTTCACATCATTGCCTGCAGGTTCTCCCATTTGTTTTGCTCATGTTTAGGGCCTATTTAGACACATCATGAAGAAATGAGTGGTTTGATTTAGATAATATTGTGCCTATTGCCTAAGTCCCGTGACGGGTATGTTTTTTTAAAATCTTCTGTGAACGAACAAATTATGTAATTAACAGACAAATTAATGCATGTGTCTCTTTTTTTTTTCTTACTAGGCCTAGTAGGCTCAGGCCTACTATCTGACCACAGAGCACATTCTCTTTGGGAGGAATAGACATGCAGACTGTCTTTCAAAATCATTACTGTTGGGATGGTTGTCAGAATCTTGCCTTGTCTTAGTTAAGAACGTCTTGATTGCTGCCAAACTGTCAATAATGGATAAGACTTTGGCTTTGGTTTCAACTTGTTGATTGCGGAGTAAAATCCTTAATAGTACTGACCTATTTGCTAAAGCCTCCATTTCATGTAAATTCTATATTCTTCCTCGCTGTGCAACAGTTTAACTAATCTGATGCTCCAGTAGCGTTGGCTTGGTAATTAGTTCAGTGTCATTGGGGAAAGGAAGGGCTAATTGTATTGTCAGTGGGCTTACTAACTTAACTCTGACCGAGCCTGATGTCCTAGCTATCCAGTGACTTATGGTATCATACTGGGTCTGTTTCACTATGAAGTGT
>NW_027009590.1:25000-42979 GCF_036934945.1 Oncorhynchus masou masou | reverse complement strand
GACTAGCTCCACATGAACATCACTACTCAGTAGTGGGCATCTCCTCCACTGCCTGGGAGCCTAGCTCCACATGAACATCACTACTCTAGTGGGCATCTCCTCCACTACCTGGGAGCCTGGCTCCAGCATGAACATCACTACTCATAGTGGGCATCTCCTCCACTACCTGGGAGACTAGCCCCACCTGAACATCACTACTCATAGTGGGCATCTCCTCCACTAACTGGGAGCCCTAGCTCCACATTAACCCCAGCACTTGTAGTGGGCATCTCCTCCACTACCTGGGAGACTAGCCCCAACCTGAACATCACTACTCAGTAGTGGGCATCTCCTCCACTACCTGGGAGCCTAGCCCCACCTGAACATCACTACTCATAGTGGGCATCTCCTCCACTACCTGGGAGCCTAGCCCCACCTGAACATCACTACTCATAGTGGGCATCTCCTCCACCACCTGGGAGCCTAGCTCCACATGAACATCACTACTCATAGTGGGCATCTCCTCCACTCCCTGGGAGCCTAGCTCCACATGAACATCACTACTCATAGTGGGCATCTCCTCCACTAACTGGGAGCCTAGCTCCACATGAACCCCAGCACTCGTAGTGGGCATCTCCTCCACTACCTGGGAGCCTAGCCCCACCTGAACATCACTACTCATACTGGGCATCTCCTCCACTAACTGGGAGCCTAGCCCCACCTGAACATCACTACTCGTAGTGGGCATCTCCTCCACTACCTGGGAGCCTAGCTCCACATGAACATCACTACTCGTAGTGGGCATCTCCTCCACTACCTGGGAGCCTGGCTCCACATGAACATCACTACTCGTAGTGGGCATCTCCTCCACTACCTGGGAGCCTAGCTCCACATGAACATCACTACTCGTAGTGGGCATCTCCTCCACTACCTGGGAGCCTAGCTCCACATGAAAACCCTCCGGTACCTCATTACTCGTAGTGGGCATCTCCTCCACTCCCTGGGAGCCTAGCTCCACATGAACCCCCCTCCTGTACCCCATTACTCATAGTGGGCATCTCCTCCACTACCTGGGAGCCTAGCTCCACATGAACCCCCTCCTGTACCCCATTACTCGTAGTGGGCATCTCCTCCACTACCTGGGAGCCTAGCTCACATGAACCCCCTCCTGTACCGCATTACTCATAGTGGGCATCTCCTCCACTACCTGGGAGCCTAGCTCCACATGAACCCCAGCACTCATAGTGGGCATCTCTTCCACTACCTGGGAGCCTAGCTCCACATGAACCAGACATTCTTCTTAAAGAAGTACACCATGTTCAACCATCCGATCAACCAGACACTCTTCTTTAAGAGTACGCCACGCTCAACCATCCGATCAACCAGACACTCTTCTTTAAGAAGTACGCCATGCTCAATCATCCGATCAACAATACTCTTCTTTAAGAAGTACGCCATGCTCAACCATCCGATCAACAATACTCTTCTTTAAGAAGCACGCCATGCTCAATCATACGATCAACCAGACACTCTTCTTTAAGAAGTACGCCATGCTCAACCATACGGTCAACCAGACTCTCTTCTTTAAGAAGTACGCCATGCTCAATCATACGATCAACCAGACACTCTTCTTTAAGAAGTACACCATGCTCAACCATCCGATCAACCAGACACTCTTCTTTAAGAAGTACACCACAGCTTTATTCATCCGGGATGCATAAGCAATATTCTCATATCCCACCTTCTCTCCTACGGCGACCAGAAATTCCTCCACCGTGACAGCAGCTTCGGTAACACACCTAAAGCCGTGCCGAAATGACAGGGACGGCATCGCCAATCGGGCTGCCATCCCCGCCAAAATCAGGGTAATTTCGATACAAAAAACAAAATACTTAATTCTACCACGACAAAAATATCATGCACAGAAGAAAACAAAATAAATGCCACCAAGAAATAGAAAACCGAAAGAAAGTTGTGAATATCTAACTCTCCACAACACACGCACTCCTTCACTCAAACAATTCCCAGCATGCACCAATCACCCCCAGCATGCAGAGAGAGAGAGAGCGAGAGAGAGAGAGAGAGAGAGAGAGAGGGAAATGAGTGGAGGTGGAAACTGAGCTGCACTTCCTAACCTCCTGCCCAATGTATGACCATATTAGAGAGACATATTTCCCTCAGATTACACAGATCCACAAAGAATTAGAAAACAAATCCAATTTTGAAAAACTCCCATATCTACTGGGTGAAATTCCACAGTGTGCCATCAGAGCAGCAAGATTTGTGACCTGTTGCCACGAGAAAAGGGCAACCAGTGAAGAACACGCACCATTGTAAATACAACACATATCTATGCTTATTTATTTTATCTTGTGTCCTTTACCATTTGCACATTGTAAAAACACTGTATATATATATAATATGACATTTGTAATGTCTTTATTGTTTTGAAACTTCTGTATGTGTGATTTCTACTGTTAATTTTTATTGTTTATTTCACTTTATATATTATATACCTTACTTGCTTTGGCAATGTTAACACATGTTTCCCATGCCAATAAAGCCCCTTGAATTGAATTGAATTGAATTGAATTGAGAGAGAGAGAGAGAGAGAGAGACGAGAGAGAGAGAGAGAGAGAGAGAGAGAGAGAGGGAGAGAGGGAGAGAGGGAGAGAGAGAGAGAGAGAGAGGGAGAGACGGGAGAGAGACAGAGACAGAGACAGAGACATAGACAGAGAGAGAGAGAGAGAGAGAGAGAGAGAGAGACAGAGAGACAGAGAGAGAGACAGAGAGAGAGGAGAGAGGGAGAGAGGGAGAGAGAGGAGAGAGGAGGGAGCAGAGAGACAGAGACAGAGAGAGAGAGAGAGAGAGAGAGAGACAGAGAGACAGAGAGGAGAGAGAGAGGAGGGAGAGGAGACAGAGACAGAGAGAGAGAGAGAGAGACAGGGAGAGAGAGAGAGAGAGAGAGAGAGAGAGAGAGAGAGAGAGAGAGATAACCTGATCCAGGATCGATACTCTTACTTTCAGGCAGCTTGGTAGATACAGACGCTGGTCCTCTGGTGTAATATCTCAGGTAGGTAGTCTGGAGTACAACCCCTCTACAGGTAGGTAGTCTGGAGTACAACCCCTCTACAGGTAGGTAGTCTGGAGTACAACCCCTCTACAGGTAGGTAGTCTGGAGTACAACCCCTCTACAGGTAGGTAGTCTGGAGTACAACCCCTCTACAGGTAGGTAGTCTGGAGTACAACCCCTCTACAGGTAGGTAGTCTGGAGTACAACCCCTCTACAGGTAGGTAGTCTGGAGTACAACCCCTCTACAGGTAGGTAGTCTGGAGTACAACCCCTCTACAGGTAGGTAGTCTGGAGTACAACCCCTCTACAGGTAGGTAGTCTGGAGTACAACCCCTCTACAGGTAGGTAGTCTGGAGTACAACCCCTCTACAGGTAGGTAGTCTGGAGTACAACCCCTCTACAGGTAGGTAGTCTGGAGTACAACCCCTCTACAGGTAGGTAGTCTGGAGTACAACCCCTCTACAGGTAGGTAGTCTGGAATACAACCCCTCTACAGGTAGGTAGTCTGGTACAACCCCTCTACAAGTGGGTAATGCCGGAATACAACCCCTCTACAGGTAGGTAGTCTGGAGTACAACCCCTCTACAGGTAGGTAGTCTGGAATACAACCTCTACAGGTAGGTAGTCTGGAGTACAACCCCTCTACAGGTAGGTAGTCTGGAGTACAACCCCTCTACAGGTAGGTAGTCTGGAATACAACCCCTCTACAGGTAGGTAGTCTGGTGCAACCCCTCTACAGGTAGGTAGTCTGAGTACAACCCCTCTACAGGTAGGTGGTCTGGAGCACAACCCCTCTACAGGTAGGTAGTCTGGAGTACAACCCCTCTACAGGTAGGTAGTCTGGAGTACAACCCCTCTACAGGTAGGTAGTCTGGAGTACAACCCCTCTACAGGTAGGTAGTCTGGAGTACAACCCCTCTACAGGTAGGTAGTCTGAGTACAACCCCTCTACAGATAGGTAGTCTGAGTGCAACCCCTCTACAGGTAGGTAGTCTGGAGTACAACCCCTCTACAGGTAGGTAGTCTGGAGTACAACCCCTCTACAGGTAGGTAGTCTGGAGTACAACCCCTCTACAGGTAGGTAGTCTGGAGTACAACCCCTCTACAGGGTAGGTAGTCTGGAGCACAACCCCTCTACAGGTAGGTAGTCTGGAGTACAACCCCTCTACAGGTAGGTAGTCTGGGAGTACAAACCCCCTACAGGTAGGTAGTCTGAGTACAACCCCTCTACAGGTAGGTAGTCTGGAGTACAACCCCCCTACAGGTAGGTAGTCTGAGTACAACCCTACAGGTAGGTAGTCTGGAGCACAACCCCTCTACAGGTAGGTAGTCTGAGTACAACCCCTCTCTACAGGTAGGTAGTCTGGAGTACAACCCTCTACAGGTAGGTAGTCTGGAGTACAACCCCTCTACAGGTAGGTAGTCTGGAGTGCAACCCCTCTACAGGTAGGTAGTCTGGAGTACAACCCCTCTACAGGTAGGTAGTCTGGAGTACAACCCCTCTACAGGTAGGTAGTCTGGAGTACAACCCCTCTACAGGTAGGTAGTCTGGAGTACAACCCCTCTACAGGTAGGTAGTCTGGGAGTACAGCAACCCCTCTACAGGTAGGTAGTCTGGAGTACAACCCCTCTACAGGTAGGTAGTCTGGAGTACAACCCCTCTACAGGTAGGTAGTCTGGAGTACAACCACTCTACAGGTGAGTAGTCTGGAGTACAACCCCTCTACAGGTAGGTAGTCTGGAGTACAACCCCCCTCTACAGGTAGGTAGTCCTGGAGTACAACCCCTCTACAGGTAGGTAGTCTGAGTGCAACCCCTCTACAGGTAGGTAGTCTGGTACAACCCCTCTACAGGTAGGTAGTCTGGAGTACAACCCCTCTACAGGTAGGTAGTCTGGAGTACAACCCCTCTACAGGTAGGTAGTCTGGAGTACAACCCCTCTACAGGTAGGTAGTCTGGAGTACAACCCCTCTACAGGTAGGTAGTCTGGAGTACAACCCCTCTACAGGTAGGTAGTCTGGGAGGCCAACCCCTCTACAGGTAGGTAGTCTGGAGTACAAGCCCCTCTACAGGTAGGTAGTCTGGAGTACAACCCTCTACAGGTAGGTAGTCTGAGTACAACCCCTCTACAGGTAGGTAGTCTGAGTACAACCCTCTACAAGAGTAGGTAGTCTGGAGTACAACAACCCTCTACAGGTAGGTAGTCTGGAGGCCAACTCCTCTATTGGTTTTTGGTAGTCTGCGTTTAGGAGGGATGAAGGTTGGGCAATACATCCCCTTTATACAGTTAATGTAGTTTACTGTAGGAAATGCTCACAGGGAAGCAGCCAATGGAACAAGATTATTTGACGCCGTCAGGGAATGTCTCCGGGACTCATTTCATCTGCGGGTTTGATGAGACTGTCTGTGAAAGTGTCCCAGTGGCCATCCTATTCCCCTACATAGTGCACTACTTTTGAACAAAGCCACTATGGAGCCCTGTCAAATGTAGTGCACTATGTAGGGGAATAGGCCAGCATTGGCACATATCCCGTTGATTCCTAAAGAGCGCTGGAGCAGGTAATCAGACTACTCCAACGTGGAGCCATGTGGTTTGGCAGAGTTGACTGACACCGCCAGGAATTGATTAACGAGAAAATAAAAGTGTGCAAAAAGTGTTCATACACTGAAAGTACCCCCCCCCCGAAAAAAATGGCCCCCTTATTCTCTATTCCCCCACCTTAAGGTCTGGTCAAAAGTAGTGTACTATATAGGGGAATAGGGTGCCATTTGGTACTCAAACACATTGACTGGTGACATGCAAGTAACTCATGTGTGTCAAATGCAATGAGACATTTAGTAATAGAGGATAAACTATTTAATGAATTCTTGATTAAGTTTAATTCATTATGTCGTTGTTTATCTCACTGCAATCAGAAGTGAAAAGCATGAAAGACTTTCAGTAAATATTAAACCAATTCCCAGCAAGGGTCTGTTCATTTGGCACCGAAATGAGAAGAAACAACCCAGACTGAAACAGTGAGGGTCTACCTGGAGTCAATAGGAAACGTTTGGCTATCGTAGAATGGTTTTTAAAACATTTTTTTTTTTAAATGTTTTTTTTTTTCATTGAGTGTCCTAATGAACAGCAACATTTTGGTCATTTCGCAAGACACGCTTATCCTGAGTGACTTGCTCAGCTTCGGGCAGATAAACAACAGCATCTCACAGTCATAACAGCTTGTTTATTTTACCTTCATTTAAGTAGGCAAGTCAGTTAAGAACACATTCTTATTTTCATCGACGGCCTGGGAACAGTGGGTTAACTGCCTGTTCAGGGGCAGAATGACAGATTTATACCTTGTCAGCTTGGGGGTTTGAACTTGCAACCTTCTGGTTTCTAGTCCAACGCTCTAACCACTAGGCTACCCTGTCGCCCCAGGGCAGACTTACTGATCATGTTGTTGTTGTTCAGGCCCACTACTTGAAAATATATTTTAGTTAAATACATTACAAAAACACGAGTACTTTGTAGTTTATTTTTGATATATTGATATTTACGGCACTTTATATGTCTATATTATAATTTTATTTTGCAATTTTTGCCCATACCTGATTATAGTTCTATCAAATGAACCAATAAGAGTCAGTGTAGTTCAATCAATGAACCAATAAGAGAAGGTGTTTACACAGTGAACCAATAAGAGTGACACAGTGAACCAATGTTTCACACAGTGAACCAATAAGAGAAGGTGTGAACCAATAAGAGGAAGGTGTTACACACAGTGAACCAATAGGAGCATGTGCTTTACACAGTGAACCAATAAGAGTGAGTGTTTCACACAGTGAACCAATAAGAGAAGGTGTTACACACAGTGAACCAATAGGAGAAGGTGTTTTACACAGTGAACCAATAAGAGTGAGTGTTTCACACAGTGAACCAATAAGAGAAGGTGTTACACACAGTGAACCAATAGGAGAAGGTGCTTTACACAGTGAACCAGTGAGTGTTTCACACAGTGAACCAATAAGAGAAGGTGTTACACACAGTGAACCAATAGGAGAAGGTGCTTTACACAGTGAACCAATAAGAGTGAGTGTTTCACACAGTGAACCAATAAGAGAAGGTCTAACACACAGTGAACCAATAGGAGAAGGGGCTTTACACAGTGAACCAATAAGAGTGAGTGTAGTTCTGACGTACCATCAGACAGCGTGGTGATGCTCATGTCTTCTGTGGTGACCCCAGGGCCATAACGGTTCAATGCCAAGACACGCAACGAGTACTCTGTGAACTTCTTCAGCCCCTCCATCTTATAACTCTGCCCGTTCACCTCCACACTCTGAAACAGAAAGAGACAGAGATATGTGCCTTATTCAACCAGAGAGAGAGAGAGATGTGCCTTATTCAACCAGAGAGAGAGAGAGAGAGAGAGATATGTGCCTTATTCAACCAGAGAGAGAGAGAGAGAGAGAGAGAGATATGTGCCTTATTCAACCAGAGAGAGAGTAGAGAGAGACAGAGATATGTGCCTTATTCAACCAGAGAGAGAGAGAGAGAGAGATATGTGCCTTATTCAACCAGAGAGAGAGAGAGAGAGAGAGAGAGAGAGAGAGAGAGAGAGTAGAGAGAGAGATATGTGCCTTATTCAACCAGAGAGAGAGAGTAGAGAGAGACAGAGATATGTGCCTTATTCAACCAGAGAGAGAGAGAGAGAGAGAGAGAGAGAGAGAGAGAGAGAGATATGTGCCTTATTCAACCAGAGAGAGTAGAGAGAGACAGAGATATGTGCCTTATTCAACCAGAGAGAGAGAGAGAGAGATATGTGCCATATTCAACCAGAGAGAGAGAGAGAGAGAGAGAGAGAGAGAGAGAGAGAGATATGTGCCTTATTCAACCAGAGGGAGAGAGAGAGAGAGAGAGAGAGAGAGAGAGAGAGAGTAGAGAGAGAGAGATATGTGCCTTATTCAACCAGAGAGAGAGAGTAGAGAGAGAGAGAGAGAGAGAGATGTGCCTTATTCAACCAGAGAGAGAGAGTAGAGAGAGAGAGAGAGATGTGCCTTATTCAACCAGAGAGAGAGAGTAGAGAAAGAGAAAGAGAGGGAGAGATATGTGCCTTATTCAACCAGAGAGAGAGAGAGAGAGTAGAGAGAGAGAGAGAGAGAAACAACTTTATTTAAAAACAACTTTATTGGATCTGAACCCACAAACACAATAAACACAATAAACACTCAAAGGCAAAGTCATCCCTCAGTCTGACTGTCAACATCCCCTCCAGCATACCCACCACGTCCACAGACCCCTGTCCCTGAACACCATTCTGTTGTGTCTTCCATATTACTCGTTTAGCTGCCCCCTGACACAAAGTTAAGAGAACTACACCCCTTCGACTAAACCTGTACTTTAGCCCAAATATAAACAGTTGGGAAGAAGAAAACCTCTCCCAGAGCTGAGAACCAAGTTGTGATCAGGTCAATCATCCCGACCAACCTGAGACACTGTCAGAACAGATGTGCCAGAGTTTCAGACTCAGCACAGAATGGACACCCCCTCCCCAACAGGATGATCCAGGTGTAGCAGATGCAGAATGGACACCCCTCCCCAACAGGAGGGTCCAGGTGTAGCAGATGCAGAATGGACACCCCTCCCCAACAGGAGGGTCCAGGTGTACCAGATGCAGAATGGACACCCCTCCCCAACAGGAGGATCCAGGTGTACCAGATGCAGAATGGACACCCCTCCCCAACAGGAGGGTCCAGGTGTACCAGATGCAGAATGGACACCCCTCCCCAACAGGAGGGTCCAGGTGTAGCAGATGCAGAATGGACACCCCTCTCCAACAGGAGGGTCCAGGTGTAGCAGATGCAGAATGGACACCCCCTCCCCAACAGGAGGGTCCAGGTGTACCAGATGCAGAATGGACACCCCTCTCCAACAGGAGGGTCCAGGTGTAGCAGATGCAGAATGGACACCCCTCCCCAACAGTAGGATCCAGGTGTACCAGATGCATATTGGTAGCTCTGGCTGCATGTATTATCCTCCATTGGAGGTGAGCTGTGCTCTTTTCAATAGGCAGTTTATATAAAGATTGCCAACAGCCTCTTGGGAGGCCCCTGGACCAAACACCCCCGCCCACCTCGTGGATTTGACCTCTTCCAGAGTAGAAGCATGGGACATTTACACATATTATCTTCTCCCCCAGCTCCTTGAACTCTCACAGCTCCTTGAACTCCCCCAGCTCCTTGATCTCCCACAGCTCCTTGAACTCCCCCAGCTCCTTGATCTCCCACAGCTCCTTGATCTCCCCCAGCTCCTTGAACTCCCCAAGCTCCTTGAACTCCCCAGCTCCTTGAACTTCCCAAGCTCCTTGAACTCCCACAACTCCTTGAACTCCCCCATCTCCTTGATCTCCCCAAGAGCCTCAATCTCCCCCAGTTCCTTGAACTCCCCCAGCTCCTTGATCTACCCCAGCTCCTTGAACTCCCCAGCTCCTTGAACTCCCCAGCTCCTTGAACTCCACCAGCTCCTTGAACTCCCCAGCTCCCTGAACTCCCCTAGCTCATTGAACTCCCCAGCTCCTTGAACTGCCCCGTCTCCTTGAACTCCCCCAGCTCCTTGATCTCCCCAAGCTCCTTGATCTTCTCAGCTCCTTGAACTCCCCCAGCTCCTTGAACTTCCCCAGCTCCTTGAACTTCCCAAGCTCCTTGAACTCCCCCATCTCCTTGAACTCCCCATCTCCTTGATCTCCCCAAGAGCCTCAATCTCCCCCAGCTCCTTGATCTCCCCAAGCTCCTTGATCTTCTCAGCTCCTTGAACTCCCCCCATCTCCTTGAACTTCCCCAGCTCATTGATCTCCCCAATCTCCTTGAACTTCCCCAGCTCCTTGAACTTCCCCAGCTCCTTGATCTCCCCCAGCTCCTTGATCTCCCCAAGCTCCTTGAACTCCCCCATCTAATTGAACTCCCCCACCTCCTTGATCTCCCCAAGCTCCTTGATCTCCTCAGCTCCTTGAACTCCCCCAGCTCCTTGAACTTCCCCAGCTCCTTGATCTCCCCATCTCCTTGAACTCCCCAATCTCCTTGAACTCCCCATCTCCTTGAACTCCCCTAGCTCCTTGAACTCCCCCAGCTCCTTGATCTCCACAAGCTCCTTGATCTCCCCCAGCTCCTTGATCTCCCCCTGCTCTTGAACTTCCCCAGCTCATTGATCTCCCCAGCTCCTTGATCTCCCCAGCTCCTTGAACTTCCCCAGCTCCTTGATCTCCCCAGCTCCTTGAACTCCCCAGCTACTTGAACTCCTCCAGCTCCTTGATCTCCCCTGCTCCTTGAACTTCCCCAGCTCCTTGATCTCCCCAGCTCCTTGATCTCCCCCATCTCCCCTTGATCTTCCCCAGCTCGGCGTGACAGGGACGGCGTGCCAGGGACGGCGTGCCAGGGACGGCGTGACAGGGACGGCGTGACAGGGACGGCGTGACAGGGACGGCGTGCCAGGGACGGCGTGACAGGATCGGCGTGACAGGGTCGGCGTGACAGGGACGGCGTGACAGGGACGGCGTGACAGGGTCGGCGTGACAGGGACGGCGTGACAGGGACGGCGTGCCAGGGACGGCGTGACAGGGACGGCGTGACAGGGTCGGCGTGACAGGGACGGCGTGACAGGGTCGGCGTGACAGGGACGGCGTGACAGGGACGGCGTGACAGGGACGGCGTGACAGGGACGGCGTGCCAGGGACGGGCGTGACAGGGTCGGCGTGACAGGGTCGGCGTGACAGGGACGGCGTGACAGGGACGGCGTGACAGGGTCGGCGTGACAGGGACGGCGTGACAGGGACGGCGTGACAGGGACGGCGTGCCAGGGACGGCGTGACAGGGACGGCGTGACAGGGACGGCGTGACAGGGACGGCGTGACAGGGACGGCGTCTCCATCCCAACCAAATCCAGGGCAATTCCAACAAGAAATACAACTAATTCTACCAAACAATAAAAAGGGAACCACCAAGAAAGAAAACACAGAGGTGATCTAACTCACTCAATCAATTCCCAGCATGCACCAAACACTCCCAGCATGCACCAAACACTCCCGGCATGCACCAAACACTCCCAGCATGCACCAAAAACTCCCAATATGCAAAAATAGAACAAGAAAGATAGAGGGAAAGAACACACACCATTGTAAATACAACCCATATCTATGCTTATTTATTTTATCTTGTGTCCTTTAACCATTTGTACATTGTAAAACACTGTATATATATAATATGACATTTGTAATGTCTTTATTGTTTTGAAACTTCTGTATGTGTGATGTCTACTGTTAATTTTTATTGTTTACCTTACTTGCTTTGGTAATGTTAACACATGTTTCCCATGCCAATAAAGCCCTTGACTTGAATTGAATTGAGATCCTCAGCTCCTGGCGTTAGTCTCCACAATTCAGAGGTTAAATGCCTACAATTCACAGATGACCTATGACTGCTGTCACCCACAGCACATGGCCTACAGCAGAGCCTGGACCTGCTAGAGCAGTACTGTCAGACCTGGGCCCTGGCAGTAAACCCCCACAGCACATGGTCTACAGCAGAGCCTGGACCTGCTAGAGCAGTACTCCCAGACCTGGGCCCTGGCAGTAAACACCCACAGCACATGGCCTACAGCAGCCTGGACCTGCTATAGCAGTAGTGCCAGACCTGGGCCCTGGCAGTAAACCCCCACAGCACAAGGCCTACAGCAGCCTGGACCTGCTATAGCAGTACTGCCAGACCTGGGCCCTGGCAGTAAACCCCCCACAGCACATGGCCTACAGCAGCCTGGACCTGCTATAGCAGTACTGCCAGACCTGGACCCTGGCAGTAAACCCCCACAGCACATGGCCTACAGCAGAGCCTGGACCTGATAGAGCAGTAGTGCCAGACCTGGGCCCTGGCAGTAAACACCCACAGCACATGGCCTACAGCAGAGCCTGGACCTGCTAGAGCAGTACTGTCAGACCTGGGCCCTGGCAGTAAACCCCCACAGCACATGGCCTACAGCAGAGCCTGGACCAGCTAGAGCAGTACTGTCAGACCTGGGCCCTGGCAGTAAACCCCCACAGCACATGGCCTACAGCAGAGCCTGGACCAGCTAGAGCAGTACTGCCAGACCTGGGCCCTGGCAGTAAACCCCCACAGCACATGGCCTACAGCAGAGCCTGGACCAGCTAGAGCAGTACTGCCAGACCTGGGCCCTGGCAGTAAACCCCCACAGCACATGGCCTACAGCAGAGCTTGGACCTGCTAGAGCAGTAGTGCCAGACCTGGGCCCTGGCAGTAAACCCCCACAGCACATGGCCTACAGCAGAGCTTGGACCTGCTAGAGCAGTAGTGCCAGACCTGGGCCCTGGCAGTAAACCCCCACAGCACATGGCCTACAGCAGAGCCTGGACCTGCTAGAGCAGTAGTGCCAGACCTGGGCCCTGGCAGTAAACACCCACAGCACATGGCCTACAGCAGAGCCTGGACCTGCTAGAGCAGTACTGCCAGGTCTGGGCCCTGGCAGTAAACACCCACAGCACCTGGCCTACAGCAGAGCCTGGACCTGCTAGAGCAGTAGTGCCAGACCTGGGCCCTGGCAGTAAACCCCCACAGCACATGGCCTACAGCAGAGCCTGGACCTGCTAGAGCAGTACTGTCAGACCTGGGCCCTGGCAGTAAACCCCCACAGCACATGGCCTACAGCAGAGCCTGGACCAGCTAGATCAGTACTGCCAGACCTGGGCCCTGGCAGTAAACCCCCACAGCACATGGCCTACAGCAGAGCCTGGACCAGCTAGAGCAGTACTGCCAGACCTGGGCCCTGGCAGTAAACCCCCACAGCACATGGCCTACAGCAGAGCTTGGACCTGCTAGAGCAGTAGTGCCAGACCTGGGCCCTGGCAGTAAACCCCCACAGCACATGGCCTACAGCAGAGCTTGGACCTGCTAGAGCAGTAGTGCCAGACCTGGGCCCTGGCAGTAAACCCCACAGCACATGGCCTACAGCAGAGCTTGGACCTGCTAGAGCAGTACTGTCAGACCTGGGCCCTGGCAGTAAACCCCCACAGCACATGGCCTACAGCAGAGCTTGGACCTGCTAGAGAAGTAGTGCCAGACCTGGGCCCTGGCAGTAAACCCCCACAGCACATGGCCTACGGCAGAGCTGGACCAGCTAGAGCAGTACTGCCAGACCTGGGCCTGGCAGTAAACCCCCACAGCACATGGCCTACAGCAGAGCCTGGACCAGCTAGAGCAGTACTGCCAGACCTGGGCCCTGGCAGTAAACCCCACAGCACATGGCCTACAGCAGAGCTTGGACCTGCTAGAGCAGTAGTGCCAGACCTGGGCCCTGGCAGTAAACCCCCACAGCACATGGCCTACAGCAGAGCTTGGACCTGCTAGAGCAGTAGTGCCAGACCTGGGCCCTGGCAGTAAACCCCCACAGCACATGGCCTACAGCAGAGCTTGGACCTGCTAGAGCAGTAGTGCCAGACCTGGACCCTGGCAGTAAACCCCCACAGCACATGGCCTACAGCAGAGCTTGGACCTGCTAGAGCAGTAGTGCCAGACCTGGGCCCTGGCAGTAAACCCCCACAGCACATGGCCTACAGCAGAGCTTGGACCTGCAGAGCAGTAGTGCCAGACCTGGGCCCTGGCAGTAAACCCCCACAGCACATGGCCTACAGCAGAGCTTGGACCTGCTAGAGCAGTAGTGCCAGACCTGGGCCCTGGCAGTAAACCCCCACAGCACATGGCCTACAGCAGAGCTTGGACCTGCTAGAGCAGTAGTGCCAGACCTGGGCCCTGGCAGTAAACCCCCACAGCACATGGCCTACAGCAGAGCTTGGACCTGCTAGAGCAGTAGTGCCAGACCTGGGCCCTGGCAGTAAACCCCCACAGCACATGGCCTACAGCAGAGCTTGGACCTGCTAGAGCAGTAGTGCCAGACCTGGGCCCTGGGTAAACCCCCACAGCACATGGCCTACAGCAGAGCTTGGACCTGCTAGAGCAGTACTGTCAGACCTGGGCCCTGGCAGTAAACCCCCACAGCACATGGCCTACAGCAGAGCCTGGACCTGCTAGAGCAGTAGTGCCAGACCTGGGCCCTGGCAGTAAACCCCCACAGCACATGGCCTACAGCAGAGCCTGGACCAGCTAGAGCAGTACTGTCAGACCTGGGCCCTGGCAGTAAACCCCCACAGCACATGGCCTACAGCAGAGCCTGGACCTGCTAGAGCAGTACTGTCAGACCTGGGCCCTGGCAGTAAACCCCCACAGCACATGGCCTACAGCAGAGCCTGGACCTGCTAGAGCAGTACTGTCAGACCTGGGCCCTGGCAGTAAACCCCACAGCACATGGCCTACAGCAGAGCCTGGACCAGCTAGAGCAGTACTGTCAGACCTGGGCCCTGGCAGTAAACCCCCACAGCACATGGCCTACAGCAGAGCCTGGACCAGCTAGAGCAGTACTGCCAGACCTGGGCCCTGGCAGTAAACCCCCACAGCACATGGCCTACAGCAGAGCTTGGACCTGCTAGAGCAGTACTGTCAGACCTGGGCCCTGGCAGTAAACCCCCACAGCACATGGCCTACAGCAGAGCTTGGACCTGCTAGAGCAGTAGTGCCAGACCTGGGCCCTGGCAGTAAACCCCCACAGCACATGGCCTACGGCAGAGCCTGGACCAGCTAGAGCAGTACTGCCAGACCTGGGCCCTGGCAGTAAACCCCCACAGCACATGGCCTACAGCAGAGCCTGGACCAGCTAGAGCAGTACTGCCAGACCTGGGCCCTGGCAGTAACCCCCACAGCACATGGCCTACAGCAGAGCTTGGACCTGCTAGAGCAGTAGTGCCAGACCTGGGCCCTGGCAGTAAACCCCACAGCACATGGCCTACAGCAGAGCTTGGACCTGCTAGATTTCATGCCAGACCTGGGCCCTGGCAGTAAACCCCCACAGCACATGGCCTACAGCAGAGCTTGGACCTGCTAGAGCAGTAGTGCCAGACCTGGACCCTGGCAGTAAACCCCACAGCACATGGCCTACAGCAGAGCCTGGACCTGCTAGAGCAGTAATGCCAGACCTGGGCCCTGGCAGTAAACACCCACAGCACATGGCCTACAGCAGAGCTTGGACCTGCTAGAGCAGTAGTGCCAGACCTGGGCCCTGGCAGTAAACCCCACAGCACATGGCCTACAGCAGAGCTTGGACCTGCTAGAGCAGTAGTGCCAGACCTGGGCCCTGGCAGTAAACCCCCACAGCACATGGCCTACAGCAGAGCTTGGACCTGCTAGAGCAGTAGTGCCAGACCTGGGCCCTGGCAGTAAACCCTAAAAATAATAAAATAATGATTTTCCAGAGAAGATCCAGATCTCAGGAATTAGACCAAAGTTCTCAATTAGTACAAAATATATAGAGTACTGCACACACTACAATTACTGAGGTTTAAATATATAGAGCACTGTACACACTACAATTACTGAGGTTTAAATATATAGAGTACTGTACACACTACAATAACTGAGGTTTAAATATATAGAGTACTGTACACACTACACTTACTGAGGTGTAAATATATAGAGTACTGCACACACTACAATTACTGAGGTTTAAATATATAAGTACTGTACACACTACAATTACTGAGGTTTAAATATATAGAGTACAATACACACTACAATTACTGAGGTTTAAATATATTGAGTACTGCACGCACTACAATTACTGAGGTTTAAATATATAGAGTACTGCACACACTACAATTACTGAGGTTTAAATATATAGAGTACTGTACACACTACAATTACTGTGGTTTAAATATATAGAGTACTGCACACACTACAATTACTGATGTTTAAATATATAGAGTACTGTACACACTACAATTACTGAGGTTTAAATATATAGAGTACTGCACACACTACAATTACTGAGGTTTAAATATATAGAGTACTGTACACACTACAATTACTGAGGTTTAAATATATAGAGTACTGCACACACTACAATTACTGAGGTTTAAATATATAGAGTACTGTACACACTACAATTACTGAGGTTTAAATATAGAGTACTGTACACACCACATTACTGAGGTTTAAATATATCAGAGTACTGTACACACTAGAATTGCTGAGGTTTAAATATATAGAGTACTGTACACACTACAATTACTGAGGTTTAAATATATAGAGTACTGTACACACTACAATTACTGAGGTTTAAATATATAGAGTACTGTACACACTAGAATTGCTGAGGTTTAAATATATAGAGTACAATACACACTACAATTACTGAGGTTTAAATATATTGAGTACTGCACTCACTACAATTAGCTGAGGTTTAAATATATAGAGTACTGCACACATTACAATTACTGAGGTTTAAATATATAGAGTACTGTACATCCACAATTACTGAGGTTTAAATATATAGAGTACTAACACACACACACTACAATTACTGAGGTTTAAATATATGAGTACTGGTACACACTACAATTACTGAGGTTTAAATATATAGAGTACTGTACACACTACAATTACTGAGGTTTAAATATATAGAGTACTAACACACTAGAATTGCTGAGGTTTAAATATATAGAGTACAATACACACTACAATTACTGAGGTTTAAATATATTGAGTACTGCACGCACTACAATTACTGAGGTTTAAATATATAGAGTACTGCACACATTACAATTACTGAGGTTTAAATATATAGAGTACTGTACACACTACAATTACTGAGGTTTAAATATATAGAGTACTGCACACACTACAATTACTGAGGTTTAAATATATAGAGTACTGTACACACTACAATTACTGAGGTTTAAATATATAGAGTACTGCACACACTACAATTACTGGGTTTAAATATATAGACCTGTACACACTACAATTACTGAGGTTTAAATAGCTGAGTACTGTACACACTACAATTACTGAGGTTTAAATATATAGAGTACTGTACACACTACAATTACTGAGGGGTTGATAAGCCTCAACTGGCCACCTTAATGAGGCAGTGAATGAGCTGAGAGAGAAAGCACGCAGGGCATTCTACATCATTAACAAGCTAATTCAAATTGAAATACCTATTACAAATGGCTAAAACAAATTGATTGTGTCATTGAACCAATTGCACTTTATGGCAGCGAGGTGGGGTCCAGTTGCAAAACAAGATTCTCATCAAATGGGACAAACACCCCCATTGAAACCCTCATGCAGCTGGTCTGGGGTGAGTTCTCCTACATGTCCAGAGGAGAACTACAAACAATGCATGCAGGGCAGAATTAGGCCAATATCCACTACTAACAAAAACTCATAAAAAGAGCAATTAAGTTTGGAAACATCTAAAATACAGTGACCCCCCTCTCATATCATTACTAAGCCCTGCAATGCCAAGTTCTACAAAGAAAAGAGTCCCCTCATCCAGCTGGTCCTGGGGCTGAGTTCACTAACCTGTTCTACTAACACACTGAAGCCCCAGTCCCCTCATCCAGCTGGTCCTGGGGCTGAGTTCACAAACCTGTTCTACTAACACACTGAAGCCTCAGTCCCCTCATCCAGCTGGTCCTGGGGCTGAGTTCACTAACCTGTTCTACTAACACACTGAAGCCTCAGTCCCCTCATCCAGCTGGTCCTGAGTTCACTAACCTGTTCTACTAACACACTGAAGCCTCAGTCCCCTCATCCAGCTGGTCCTGGGGCTGAGTTCACTAACCTGTTCTACTAACACACTGAAGCCTCAGTCCCCTCATCCAGCTGGTCCTGGGGCTGAGTTCACTAACCTGTTCTACTAACACACTGAAGCCTCAGTCCCCTCATCCAGCTGGTCCTGGGGCTGAGTTCACTAACCTGTTATACTAACACACTGAAGCCTCAGGTCCCCTCATCCAGCTGGTCCTGGGGCTGAGTTCACTAACCTG